>NC_142950.1:140000-190000 GCF_046866305.1 Octopus bimaculoides | reverse complement strand
AGCCGCGTTCAAATCGTGCATTCGTCGTCTTTCTCGACTGTTGATCTTCAGCCGAAGGTCGTGGATGCCGTCGTCGCCATATTCCTCCGAACTTTCTGCCGTCCTTGAAGAAGAAGAAGAAGAAGAAGAAGAAGAAGAAGAAGAAGAAGAAGAAGAAGAAGAAGAAGAAGAAGAAGAAGAAGAAATGGACGACTGCTTGACTTCTTTCATTTTTGTCGAACGTGGTGGACTATGGAATGTCGGACGAGATCTTGATTCCTCTAATCTTGACTTCACAGCTCTTTCTTCTTCTTCATGTTTCTCTTCGTTTTCTTCAATATATTCGACTTCATATTCCCCTCCTTCCTCTTCTTCATAATATTCTTCTCTTTCATTTCGTCCTCGTCGTCTTCTTTCTCCTCTGTTTCTACCTTTTTCTCCTCTTTCAAGTTTCTTTCCTTTCTTCGACTTTTTCTGATTGCTTTGAAGTCTTTCTTGGTTGGAATCGGCTTCCACCATCGTCACCACACTTCGATTTCGCTTCATTGTATCGTAACTTCTACGTGAGTCGTCAACTGACATTATTATCCTCGTTCAGGTCTCCGTATTTTGTTCCGTTCGATTTCTTAATTTCAGCCTGGTTTCCAAATAATCGTTGCTCGGAACTGATGAGGCTTCACTCAGTTTTTATTCGGACGTTGGGTTTTGTGCTACGAATTTCCACTTGTCTTCGTCTGTTGTCGTGGTTTGATGTAGGTGGATGTGTACCCTTGATCGTTAATACGTGAGATATCACGAATTACGTGTGAGGATTACATATATGTGTGTATGCGTGTCTGTGTATATGTATGTATATTGTGTGTATGTGTGGGTATATCGATGTAAAGTCGGTAAATGAAAATATTTTGCGGTGTTTATGAATTGAATGTCTTCGTGCTAAAATGCGAAACGGTAAACTTAGCAGTTTGATTCACGGAGAACGATAAAATTAGTTCCCGACTAAAACCCATAAAGGCTGCGCTGCCCCAGTATGGCCGCAGTCCAATCGCTGAAAGCAGTAAAAGAATATATACGTGTTATGTGTATGTGTGTATGAATGTATATATGCATATGTATACACACACACACACATACATATATATGTGCGAGAGTATGTGTGTGTATGTGTATGTGTGTGTGTGTCTGTATAACAACACTAATGCAATTAACAATGGCTATTCTTCAATTAAATTGGTTTTGTTGTTGTTGTTGTACAAGTTGTTATCGTTATATTTGCCGTTGTTGTTGTTGTTGCAGCTGACTTTCGTTTTGTGTTTCCAGAATCATCGATGCTCTTAGCATATTGAACGAAACCAAAAAGCTATTTTTAGACGGGTGGATAAAACAACAGACGGACAGGATAAATGCTTCGTCGTAATTCTCTGCAATATCGTCATCACCATCAATCCGATTTATTGGAATTCAATTGATCGTTTATAGGTTATTGTGTGAATTAGCGCTATTCTTATATTCTGCCATATATTAGTCTAAGGATTCAGATTCGGACAATGTCAGGGCCAGACGCAAATTGCTGTTTTTTCCTGTTTTTGTTTTCCCCCCAGTTTTTGTTTGTCGTTTTCATTTTCTCCCGACATCAACTGTTTAAGCATTCAAATTATTAACTCTGACATCGAAGACTTGGTCTCCGGATTCGCTATAATTCTATCCTTTGCATTAGCGTTTCTTCAATTTATTATCTCTCCCGTTCCAATCAAGTCTTCTTTTAATTTTTAGTGAAGCCTTGGGGTTGGGAGTAGAGGCTGCGATTCAACCGAAAATACGGGAAGATCTTACAAATGAGAAATGTCGACTTTGCAAAGGGAAGACGTGTGAACAGTCACAAGCAGGAAAATTAGGAAAATTAAATATTTACTTTAAAAAATAACAAATTATTTAATTTTAAATAACGAAATTCGATAGATTGTTGTTGTTGTTGTTGTCGTCGTTCAGCTGTTGCTTTTAGAGAGATTCTTGTCATAACATTTGCATTTTGAAGGTGTTCTTGTTGCCGGGGGCGGAGGGCGCGATCATATTATATCGACAATGGGGTCGTGCAGATAGCATTATTATTATTATTATTATTATTATTATAGAGGCTGTAGTCAAACGACAGTTGTGTTATGGGATAATACAACGTTGACGAGTTTTATATTGACAATGGTGTTACTTAACAATTCTGTTAACCTAACAATTATGCTAATAAGTGCGTATTCATGTTGATAATTAATTGTGTTATCGTAATAATGATGACAAGAACATTATGAAGAATCAATGATGTTATGTTGAAAAAGATGTTAGTTACAGAGACAATTGTGTTATTTTGATAATCGCCTCACCATTAAAATTGTGTTGTTGATAATAATAGCTATTGTACTATGACGACGATGATGATGATGTTATATTGGTGAATGTATTATGTTGTGAAGGCGAGTGGCGTAGTGGTTAGGGCATTCGGCTCGCGATTTTAAGGTCATGAGTTCAATTCTCAGCGACGCATTGTGTCCTTGAGCAAGACACTTTACTTCACGTTGCTCCAGTTCACTCAGCTGGCAAAAACGAGTTATACCTGTATTTCAAAGGGGTCAGCCTTGTCACGCTGAATCTCCCGGAGAACTACGTTAGGGGTACACGTGTCTGTGGAGTGCTCAGTCACTTGCACGTTAATTTCACGAGCAGGCTGTTCCTTTGATCGGATCAGCTGGGACCCTCGTCGTCGTAACCGACGGAGGGCTCCTTATTACGTTGGCAATGGTTATATGTTGACAATGGTGTCTATTGTGTTACTTTAACGATGTTATTAGGTTGACAATAATGACAGTGGTGTTACGTTGGTAAATATGTTATGATGGCAACGTGTTGCTATAATGATAATTTTCTGATATTCGCAACGAGGTTACGATGCGAACGATGTTTATATTCACATTAATGTTAACAGTGGGATTATGTTGACAATGCTGCTATGACGAAGATATTGTACTAGCAACTATGACAATAATGATAACAACAGTAATTATGTTGCTTATGATGTTGTGGTGACAAAGGTAGAGATGACAAATAAAAATTTTAAAAACTAACAAGAACAAAAATATGTGTTTTCATTGATAGGAGAGCAAATAAATACCAAACTTTGGATAAAACTTGAGAAAGTTATTGTGATCAGTTTATATTCCTGTCTTGTAAAATCCTAAACATTTTCTCGAAGCATGAACAGAAAGTTGTAATGGGAGCTGTACAAACAAGTTTCCTTGCTTTGCTTTATCCTTCACGTTCACTGCAATTGAATCCATTCTCAGAATCGAATAAAGTTTACTGGTGACTCTATTCAACGTCTGTCAAAATTGCTTTACAATTTTTGAAGATTTATTCTCCTTTATAGTTTGTCCTCGTTTTAAAAATCTCCAGCTGATATGAAAACTTCCATCTTCCACATCAGATTAACTCATAAATTTAGGAAAAGACAAAAATTGATGAAGTTCTAATTTCTTCGGAACGAGAAAACTGCGTGTTGTGTAATAAATCAGCTTAAGGCTTAATTAGAGACAATTTAACATGAATGGAGGAACAAATTGAGGTGGGATAGGGGGGGGGGACCCGAAGCAAGCGTTTTGGCAATTGTCTTTTAACGCTACGAATTAGAAACTGAAGTCAAAATTCTGGTGATGGATGCTGTGAAGGCTTCTTTGAAATACAAATGAAATCAGAAGAATTTGAGGCTTGTTGAAGTGTTGTTGTTGTTGGTGGTGGTGGTGGTCATCGTCGACGTCGGCATTTGTGTCTGCAAGTTCCAATACAATAATAGAAGTAAAGAAATTCGAGATCCTTCTTGTTGATGCTGTTGTTATTGTCGTTGTTTATCCACGGGTCAGTCCTGATGGAGTAAATGAAAAGTGAAGTTGGAAGGAAGATGTTGCAGACGTAATTATCTGATTTCCCATTTAGACACTGAAAGTGAGTGCGATGTGCTTTCAGGGAGATTTAGTTGTTATTTCTGGCAAGTCAAGCGACCACAAAGAATATCCTTCGTTAAGTCAATAAAAATGAGGCTGTTGTTGTTGCTAAATCTCCGGAACAGCTACTAGAACCTCTGGTTTAGTAGAAAGTAAGAAGTTATATTGAATGTCTAAACTGAGGTTATTCTCCTGCATCAACAGCCTATTATTTCTTCCACATCAATCACGAGAATGTTGTGAGCAAAATCTCAGCTAAAGAATAAGTTAAACGTTTATGGCTTCAAGTGATTCAAATAATTCAACAAACCCCGTTGTTGTCTACAAACAGTAGAATACCGGTGTGTATAATATCAGATAATTGAATGACTAACCGTGTATACACGGTCAAACCCGCTGAGTGTATAATAGCAGGTAAATGAACAACCAATGTGTATACAGTGAAATCTTGTCTGCGGGTGTATAATAGAATCAGATAATTTAACAATTGCATATGGGGGGGGGGGGTATCACGAAAGGGGGGGGGTCATATCATATCAACTATGGATTGACTAGAAGAGGGGGGCGGAGGGTGGGGTTGACTAAAATTGAATGTGTGAAAATTGCTGAAAAGGGAACAAGATCTCAGTTTCAGTTCTTCCTTCCTTCCTTCCTTCCCGCCTCTCAATGGACCACCAACTGGTGTCGAAGGGTTTTTGTTGTTTTGTGGAAAGAAGGGAGAGAAGGGAGGGAGAGAGAGGGAGGGAGAGAATAAGAGAGGAAAGGAGTGGGGGGAAGGGATCTTGTTTTGCTGTCGCGGAAGGGATCTTGTTTTGCTGTCGACGTTCAGTTGTATGAGCTGTGACAGGTAAAATGGGTCTTGTATGCCATACACACACACACACACACACACATACAAACATACATACATATACGTATACATACACATATGCATACACAATTATGCATGTGTATATACACGCACATACATATATATATTCATTTACTTGTTTCAGTTCCCAGGACTTATTCTTTGTAAGCCTAGAACTTATTCTATCGGTCTGTTTTGCCGAATCGCTAAGTTACGGAGACATAAACTCACCAACATCGGTGGTAGGGGCCAAGCGATGGCAGGGGCCAAACACAGATACACAAATACATACATGGATCTGTTCAATTTGGCTCACGGGTTTTTTAATTAATCTTTTTTAACTAAACAGTTTGAAACTTCGTATACTGGTGGAATGTCTCACGCAGAACACGGTTTACTTTGAACATTTTTGACAAAATTTGGTCTTTTAGAAGTTATTTCGTGTTAAAGTTGTCGTATTTGGGTAACTTCGACCAATCAACGACGTGTATTCAGTTAAAGAAAGCTACTGCTGTTTGCGATAATAATCGAAGAGGAACAACTTCCGGGTCATCTCTACTAAAAGTCACCACTCTGTTCTGTTTTATTTTTTGTTTACTGCCTGTGTTGCATATTAAACGGTTTTCTTTTTTTTTTTTTTTTTGGTTCTCGCGTTGGAGTAAGCAGTAAATATCGAAGACTCAACACCAAGAAGGAAGAAATATTATTTACATATGTTTATTCGTTTGCCCGACAATGTATTTTAGTTGTTCTTGGGATTTAGACCCGAAGTTCCAGTCACATTTCTACAGTTCCACAGTTATCTCATTGTCGGCTTCTTTTTACACACACACAACTGCCACTCCTCTTCATCCGACGTCTACCATCACCACCACCATCGCCTCCTACATCTCTGCCAGTTCGTGAGCCTCATCGCAGTATCTTAACCTAATAGATGTAGCAGCCAATTGTTCCTCAAATAACACCCTACTGCATTAAAAAAAAAAAAAAAGGTCACGTTGGATAACATAATCCAGGATTGCCTGCACGCAGGAAAAAAAAAGTGGGGCTGGTCACGGCTGAAATGTCTTTGGTTATAAGTCAGCTGGATCAAGGATGACCTTAGATTAAACAACAACCTCCAATTCCTGATCTCAGCACCCTCACCCCACTCCCCTTTTCTTATTACCACCACAGCTGCTGGTGTCGTTGTAAAGACACAAGGACTGTAAACCAGTCGTCCACCTCACCCCCCTCTCTCTCTCTGTCTCCATCTTTACTAAATCTTTTCACGCCCATTATTATAATGGCTGTCTCAAGGAGAGATAAACAGAGAGACACACGGACAGGCAGTCTGACTTGACAGTGATATTTGATTCTCCATGTACACACACACACACACACATTGTGATAGATGAATGGACGGTAGAGGGGAAGAGGAGGGAATGACAAAGCTGGACAATAGAAGAAGAAGAAGACATGATGAGAAAGAGGAGGAGAAAAGATGAGAGAAAGTAGACGATGACGAGGAAAACAAAAAAACCATTATAAATTTTAGAAAATGACAATAAACGGTGGAATAATTGTTGTGAATTGTTAAATGAAGTCTCAGTTTGTTGTTTGATAAAAAGAGTAAACAGTTTGTCTTTGGTTAAATAGTCTGTCTGTCTGTGTGTCGATAAGGTTAAGAAGCCCTCCTTGCAATCCTTACATCCTTGATGGAATCCCACGGTGGTTCCCAACCAGGATCCATATGATACTTGGGTGCGTACCAAGAGGGGGCGGGGAGAGCGATCCACCTCCCGGGCGGCGCAATTTATTTGTATTAATATATCATTAATAAAAATGCAGTATAAATATTATAGACTTTAATAATGTAAAGTAGCAATTAAAATTTCCTTAAAATCTAAATTTATCATCAGTAAAAGACAAAGAACAACAAACTCTCGTTGAAAATGAAAAACAAAAATGGAAGCAATTCCTGACTAGATTCTTGGATATAATCAGGTTTCTTGCTAAGCAAAACCTAGCTTTACGAGGCCATAGAGAAGATATTCGAGTTGAGAAGGCAATTGAAAATGAAAGAAATTTTCTGGAGCTTGTTCAACTGATTGGAAATTTCGACCCAGTTTTATGTGAACATTTGGTGAAAGTAAAAATTGATAAGTTTACAAATCCCTGTCTCTCGCCAAAAATTCAGAATGAATTGGTGAACGCCTTGAGAGATCAAGTGAGAAAGAAAGTCATCGATGAAGTGAAACAGAGTAAATACCATTGCATTATTTTTGATAGTATTCCAGATATTTCTCATATTGACTAAATTCCTCAGATGCTATGTTATGTTCAAATAGGTGTCTAGAAGGAGGAAGAACGAGCTGGAATTGATCAAAACCCCAGACGTGCGCCGCCCCATATAGGTCAGCAGAAGCACCACTTCCTTCGTCTTCAACGGGCAGACAGAATGCTCGCGGGCCTTCTCTATCGTCCTAAATCTGGCTTCTACTGTGCCAAATTTCCCCCCTCTTGTAACGTAAATAATGTCATTCCATATTGGTGCCAGACATTTTTCAATTTTATTCTTTTGAACATCTCCTGGGGGGTCCCCCAGTGGGATCTTCAGACTTTCCATTTGTACAGCGGCGACTGCCGCAAAGCCTTTTGGTAACTTGTCTTGGAGGTTGGTTAGCTTCCAAAGCATCACTCTCTTCGAGAGAGCATTTTGGCTCTTATTATCTCCACCGACATTTCGGTTGAGATAAATTAGTAGAAAACACACAGAAAAAAAAGCACTGTTCCAAATTTGTTTCTTTTGTAATCAATATAAGTTCAAATCCCACTTTGTCAGAGGAAGTGGGGCGCAGCTCAATGAAGCCAAACAACGGATGAAAAGCAGTTTGTTTCCAAAAGAAAATTATAGGTTTCTTTTTTTTTTTTCTTTCGTTCAAAAATTACTTCCTCGCAGGAGGAACAACAGTTCAAATCCCACCCCACTTTAGGGGAGGGGTGCAGTTCAACAATGCTCTACAAAGGCTAAATTATATAAATGTACTCAGTTAAAAATCCAACGAACGAATGAACGCCAAATGACTACAGAAATTTTACTATTTCCCGTTATATCGGGAAATAAAACAGTTCAACAAAGTCTGCAAACAGGCAACAGTTAAAAAATAAACAGTTTTTAACAATAATTTACAAAAAAATAACAGAATTTCAACAATAAAAACGTTAACTCACAGCGAACGGAATAAACACGAAGGACATCGTCAAACCGGAAGTAAACTTCTTACCACGCACCAACGCCTAAGAACGCATGTATGGATATTAAACAGAGAAGTACAAATCGAAGAACTTAAGTAAATATAAAAATCAGAAAGAATATGCTTCCATTATTCTTGCTCCACTCCCAGGGAGATTTTCGAATACGTATGTGGGTATATGGGGAGGGGAGCAATATATTTCGGCTGTTCCAGAGCAATAGACAACTGGTGCTGTCCATGTAAATTACTCTACTCTCCTTCAGTATCGAATACTTTTTTCCCCGTTCAATCATCGATCAGTGGGATCGAAACAGGGACCACGTGGTTGCAAATCAACTTCTTAAGCATGCACTCATGCCTTATTGTTGAATAAATCTCTTTAAAACGACAATAACCAAAAATGGGATTATTGCATACAACGTTCAGGTTCTTTACAGCTCATCAAAATGTTAAAACTGTGGAGACAGAAAGCAGAGATAAATCAAGTGAAGACAGACTGCAATGAAAAGCTAGACGTACACAGCACACTGAATACAACATGAAATTTTTGAAGGTGATGTGCCCTGATATGTAACAACTGACACGGGGAGTTTATTCCATGCTTCGACAATTCTGAACATGAAAGAATGTTTCTGAAAATCATGGGTGCTCTACTGCTTTATTTTTATTTCTGTTTTTAATTTAATTATATAAGCATGTCCACGAGTTGAAAAGAAGAATTGATTTCAAAGGTTGGCCAAAGTTATCGCTGGAAAGATGGTGAATAATTTCGTGGGCTCCTTTCAACTTTAGTTTGTCCCTACCCAAAGAAGCAAAATGTTCAGCAAATGGCAGTGACCAATGTCTATTGTACGTCTATGGACAACCTCCAGCAGATCACTAGGTTAAACAAGATAGGGGTCCCAGACTGGAGATACAAAATTAAGGGTTGATGCTTTATAGCTATTTGTAGTTTTCTAGAGATAGCTGGTGAGTGGCTGACAAAGGTGTTACTGGGTGATGTTAATACACTTTCGGCAGTTTTGACGATTTTAGAAACACGGTTCATTCGAAGCAGATCGTTGTTAACAATAACACCAAGGTGATGCTCACCAGCAAATTTTTCTGGTGTAGAGTAAGGAAAAGGTAAAATTCCAGGTTTTACTCCACAAAATGTATCGTGATGCACTTGTCAACATCCAGTTTGAGCTGCCAGTTAGCAATCCATTGCTGCATTGTGTCCAAGTTAGATGACAAGAAATATCTACAGTGTGTAGGATCTTTTATCAAAGAAAACAATCTAAAGGCGCAGGATTGGCCGTGTGGTAAGAAGCTCCCTTCACAGCCACATGGTTGCGGGTTCAATTCCACTTAGGCAAGTATCTTCTATTCTTTGTGTTTGGATTCGGTAGACAGAAAGTGAAGGAAGCCCGACATCTCTCTCTCTGCACGATAAAGTGAAGTATATTTGCCACTTAAATGTGGCTGACCCCAAGGGGTGGATGTTACTATTGCTTTTAGCCCCAGGAGGACATCTCCTCCAGCTGGCTATCGGCACACTTCTGTGTCCTGTCTGTATTTGCCAAGGGAAGTTATCCTTCCCATCTTGATCTACGATACGTACGTACTCGAGTTTCAGGGTTATTTCCCTTCTTCAGCGTACGACAATCGCCGACCTTCGATGCAAAAGGCATCCCTTGGCAAATATATATAAGTTTTTCCAGTGAAATTATTCACTGATATCGAAAAACTGAAAACAAGCAATGTTAAATCTCTGAACGAGATATTAACAGTAACTGCACGATAAAGTGAAGTATATTTGCCACTTAAATGTGGCTGACCCCGAAGGGTGGATGTTACTGTTGCTTTTAGCCCCAGGAGGACATCTCCTCCAGCTGGCTATCGACACACTTCTGTGTCCTGTCTGTATTTGCCAAGGGAGGTTATCCTTCCTATCTTGATCTACGATACGTACGTACTCGAGTTTCAGGGTTATTTCCCTTCTTCAGCGTACGACAATCGCCGACCTTCGATGCAAAAATACATACACATATATAGATATGTATCTGTGTGCGTGTGTGTGAAACCACCGCTTGACAACTAGTCTTGGTGTTTACGTCCCCGCAACCCACCACAATTACCAGGCTTAAAAAAAAAAAAAGTACTGGGGTCGATTCAATCGACTAAAAAGTCTTCAAGGTGGTGCTCCAGTATGGCCGTTATCTAATGACTGAAACAATTAAAAAGGTAAAAGAATAAAGTGAATTCTTAGGTTTCGTCATTTTCCAGAGATCAGAAAAAGCAGACTTTTTTAAATATTCCTATGACAAGGGAGATAACTTCCTTCACCTCTTCATTCGCTCCATTTGGAGTTGAACAATCCAGAGTCGGCTTATTTGAATTTAATTAGTTATTCCAATTTACAAGAAGAGAGCACAATCCAAGTTATCGAATTTAGTGATTGACAGATAATTATTTGATCGACTCTGAAAGGATCAAAGAGTATTAAAAATAATAATAGTAATAAAATAATGATAATAAGTTTCATAAAAGTAAGACCCCCAATCAAATAAGAATTTGTTTTAAAATAAGGCTGTACACCAAGGGAAACAAAATAATGTTAGCAATGGAATGTTAAATGAATCTGAATTCAACTGGCAACTTAAGCCCTCTTGTACATAAAGTAATAAACCTTTGATAAATATATTCTTGTCTCCACTGGTTGGTTTGTGTATAGCTTAACAAAGCAACACTGGACATAGTTTTCTGCTGCTCTCATTCCTCTGATCCCTCTGAGCCGCCGCCTTCATGTTTATGGCACTCTCGATTTCTCTGTTTCACCACCACCACATCACTCATGGTCTGTAGCCCTCAACAGTTGGTCTCATGAGAACTACCAGTTGTTCTTCTCTATATTACAAGTCTCTTTCTCCTCCTTTCCATCAAGTGCTTCAGTTAGGACCTCTCTAAATCTCTGACTGCTTAAAGGATCCTTAAGCTTCCATATCTCCCTTTTCCAGATTGGTTTGCACCTGAGTCCTTCTAGCTCAAAGTCTAAAGTCACCAACTACTAACCTGTATTGGGAAGTACATTCTTCACTCGAAAAGGATATTGCATTCACAAGCTTCAACCTTTCCCCATTTTGCAGGGAATCTGTGTTGTGTGTCCACCAGTTTGATAGGTGATTAGGTGGCTGGTGGGTTTCCTTGAAGTTCATAGAGCAGATCAAAATGATATCAGCATCACAGAACGCCTACAGCCCTGTACCCTCCTCACTTCTAGAACCAAAGCCATAACCCCCCCTGTACACCATGAAATCCATTGAAGAATTGCCTGTCAACTGAAATTGTCAGCCACAGTAAAATAAAGATTCCATCATCCATCATTGAGGTAATCTGCAGAGAGGACTCACAGAAGCAATTCTTATGTTTACCTGTCAGTCCCACCTGGAGCACATATGCTGAGATGTTGCTTAATCTAATATTAATCTTAGCTTCACAATCCAATCACTTACACAACCCATTTCTCAATACAAGACCGGTGCTATATTCTGCCGACCTTGAAAGCCAGTCTCAGCAGGATGAAACACAGACACAAAAGCCCTACAACTAACTCCTGCCGACAAACATTTTCTCCTTCATTCTACCAATAGTTTCAGTCTATGATTCTATTTCTAACTTAGACACAAAGGTGAGGTGAAGGTGAGTGGGGCCGCTTGACTAAATTGAACCCAGTGCTTCAGTGGTTCTTTAGTTTATCTACCCCAGAAGAAAGAAAGGCAAAGTTGATGTCGGTGCTATTTGAACTCAAAATGCAAAATACTGCCCTAAATCCAACAAGGTAGTTTGTCCAACACCCTAAACAGTTCTGCCAATCCACTGATAATAACAATGAGATAATCCTAAGCAAATATTGCTCTCGCTAGTCTAGGCTGACATTAATTATCAAAACAGTCTCAATTAGTATATTAAGTCCTTAATATCACAAGCAACTTTATTTTTGTTAAGACTGCAATTTCATACATATTAAACAAATATTGATATGTCATTTAAATAACCAAAAACATAATAATCATTGTGCATTGAATTTTTTCTTTTTTTTTTATGTTGATTTTGGATTTTTAAAAAGTTTATTACAAAATTATTTCAGTAGCAAAAGTTGATATGTATGGTTAGAGTGGGTACATTTTATTTGAAAGTTGTTTGAAAATGAAAAAAAGAAAAAAGAAGATAAATAAATAAAATATATAAAATTTTACCAGATGCAATTTAAAAAACAGCATTATTGTTTAAATTAAAACCTTATTTCAGACATTGTATTCATGGCAATGTTAATCACATAATATCTGGAGCCATTGAAATAATAATAATAATAATAATAATAATAATAATAACAATGGTCTACCAATGTATACAGTGAGTTTCTTTGCCCTAGGTGTCAGGAAGACACTTGGCAAGAAATGGAAACAAAATTGAAAGAAGATAATAAAAACAATTTCAAATTTTGGCACAAGGCCAGTAATTTCAGGGAATGGGGTAAATCATTTCGATCAACCTCAGTGTTTAACTGGTCCTTATTTTATTGACCCTGAAAGGAGTAAAGGCAAAGTCAACCTTGGTGGAACTTGAACTCAGAATGTAAAGACAGACAAAATACCATTTGAGCATTTTGCCTGGCTAACAACTCTGATGGCTTACTACCTTCATGATGATGATGATGATGATAATAATAATAATCCTTTCTACGATAGGCACAAGGCCTGAAATTTTGGGGGAGAGCATAAATCGAGTACATCGACCCCAATGTATAACTGGTACTTATTTCATCGACCCTAAAAGGAGGAAAGGCAAAGTCAACCTTGGCAGAATTTGAACTCAGAATGTAAGGACAGACGCAATGCCACAAAGTATTTGCCCAGCTTGCTTAGATTCTGCCAGTTCACCACCTTAATAATAATAATAATAATAATAATAATAATAATTATATTATTAGTAGTAATAGCTAGTATTACCATCATCATCATCACCACCACCTTTAGCTATAATAATATTCTGCTTGATATGATGTTTGTGTGTTCAAGTGTTATACTTTAAACAACCTTAACTACAGAACAAAATTAAAGACAGTTATGAAGATTTGTAAATTTACACATCAAATCAAGAAATAAAAAGAAATCTATAATGAAATGTGGATTTTTTCCATGGGCCCCACTTGTTTAATATTATTCAGTTTATTCTTTCCTACCTTCATGCAAGTGTTTGTGTGTTATGCTTAAAACAACTTTAGCTACAGAACAAAATTAAAAACCTAGTCAAAACCTTTAACATAAGGGAAAAAATATTATACTTTAAACAATTTTAATTTGGTACAAAATCAAAGAAATAATGAAAACATGTAAAATAATGAAACAAGATGGTGTTTGTTGTTATGATTTAAATAAAAATTCTAGTCTAAGGAATGAAATCAAAGACATAATTTAACATCTTGAAACAATGAAGTTCTATGAATTTATGCTTTGATCAAGAGATGGAAATCTTGCTAAAACATGTTTTGATCAGGTTTGGGTTGTTGCTGAACTGATTTTGGAGAGCTGGCTTGGGAGATCCATAGTATAGAAGTAGTACAATAGACTTATAGTACAGAGGTGGATCTGTAGTATACTTGTAGTATAGAGGCAGGCTTATTGTAGAGAAGTAGACTTATAACCTGAACTATAGAGCTATAACTATAGTACAGAGGTATTAAAGAGCAAAACCTATAGGAGAGAGATATAAACATAGTACAGAGGTAAACCTGTAGTATGGATATTGGTAGTGAAATCAATATTTAAAACCCAACCCACTTATGAACGTCTGGTCGTTTTGTTTGCATTAATTCTAGTCTATAACCACTTTTCTAATAATCGTTATCCTATTTTATATTAACTTTTTTTTTATCTACAATAGAGATTTACTTACTATACACATTAAACAGCCAGTAATATCTTCCTTCTTGGTACACAAACATTTTCACACATTCTCAGATAGAAAAATAAAAGAAATAACAAAAAACAAAATGGAAATTACGTTTTAACAAATAGCTTTTTAAAACTAAATGAAATCTAAAACAGCTACATACAGAATGATAATTTATGGTTAAAGGCAGAAATCATATAAAAAAAAGACAAGATATTACTATTCCATTTTTCCCCTTCATAAGTACCCTAGGTTAAATTGACACCAGAAGTATAGGCAACTGCCTTTCCTTTTGGGACCACAGAACAGGGTGGGATTCTGGGGAAACAGATACTAAATAAGTCACGACTCCCCATTTCTCACCCAAGAGTTACAAAAAAACTGCAGTGTAACCACCCATGCACTCACAGAATCTTTATTTCTTCTATGACAGCCTTGGTTGTTAGATGGAAAACATTTCCATAGTGATGGTCATGCATGTGTAACCTTCACTTGCCAAATAAACAAAGAAAGGCTCAAAGTTGGTGACTAAACAAATTAGAATAATTAATACAGTAGTCCAGGAATTAACTAACATAAAAGGATAAATTTGTGTGTGTACATATGCATGCACATATTTTTATGTATGTACATGTATATACTATATATATATATATATATATATATATATATATATATATATATATACACACACACACACATACTTATATGTATATATACACATAGGGAAGAAAATGGTCCAATTTGGTCAGTGTCAATAATGAATTGGTGACCAATCGTAAAAAACTGATTGATGATAAAAATGTTTCTGTTGCTGTTTAGCGTCAGATCTACACTAGTTGACCTGACCTATGATCAAAAGCACTCCAGCCATGAGCATCCCACCATTTTAAGGACATCTAGGACGACATTATCTAATCTGTCCTTTCCTGTTTGAAGATGGTAATGATTGCAATTTGGGACAGATTCAGCTGCTGTATCTAGCAAACAGAGCTACCATATAGAGATCCCCTCAATGGCATGACCCAGCTAATATAGTCAACAAGTTCGTGTGTGTGTGTGTGTGAGAGAGAGAGAGAGAGGGCTTGAATGCACTTACATGCGAAAAGTTACCAGTTGATACTCTGAGTGCTGGGATTTCAGTATAATTTCTGCTAATAATAATAATAATAATGATAAATTTGTGAGGAAGTAGTAACATAGGAATAATCATATTTAATAAGCACCTAGGAAGTCATATATGTGTATATATATATATATATATATATATATATATATATATATATATATATATATATATATATATATAAGAATTGGACCAAGTCACAACATATCAAGTAAACATGGAGAAATAAACTGAATAATCAGGACTGTTTAACTGTGTCCATGTTCTATGCCTAGAGACAGAGAGAGTCAGTTCATGAGAACAAAAGCATTTTCAATTTGAGTAAAGCTGCAATACCAAATTAGGAGATAATAAAATATGTTATAAAAGGGAGACAGGATGGTGTCAGGATGAAGAACAGAGGTTTTAGTATTCTAAAAGACTGCAAGAGATATAAGGAATCATCATTCTATGATGCTACATGAGAAAGAGGAGTTACCATTCTACACTGTTACATAAAGACACCATTCTTAGATGCCACATGGAAGATGAGCAAATATGACTAACCCTAGAGCAGGGATCAATTTTACTGTTGGCTGCTCTATTGGGAGGAGCAGGTTTTATGAGAAGATGCTAAGGTCGGTCCTACATGCGACAGGTAAAATGGGTTTGAAGGAATAAAATGCTTTGTTTTATATAAACTCTGATGCACTTTTCAAGTGTGAATTAAATGTAGTAAGACTGAAATCCAAGAGGCTGGGTGGTTGAGTGCTTAAAGTACTGGACTACCGAATACAAAGGTCATGAGTTCCAATTCTACCTTAGGCAATAACATAGCTGTAAGCAAGGTAAATAACTTGCTCCAGTTTACAGATTAACAATTCCACTTAACAGTGAAGTGAGTAACTTGACGAAGGGAAAAAACAAAATATCTATGACTAAAATTCAGAGAAAATGATTGAATTTGAAGATCCATCAAACTCATGTTGATAAAAAAAATTAGGAAAATTAGTTAATTTGAACTAAATTAATAGATCTTTATAGATATGTCCAGCAAATATTAGAAGAAAGAAATTAATCGTTTAAAAAGTTATTATTGTTGAGAGAGAGAGAGAGAATGTTTGTGTTTGTGTGTGGGGGGTGGGGCATGTGCATGTGGGCGTGCATGCTTGTAGTATGAGGAGGTATGTGTTTAGTTGTGTGAAATATGTAAAGTATGATTTGTAAAAAAAGGGAAAATGTGTGGGTGTTTTCAAATAGGGCGTGAGGTTGTGACACATCATTCCTTGCATTTGTGTGTTGTCAAACAAGGTACAAGCTATGACATATGTGTAAGGGTAAGTAATAGTCAAAACCCCCACCCTCTCTCTCTTTTTACACACACACACGCACATCTGTACATCTGAAATATGAGTGCATTAAATCTATTTAGACAAATATAAACCGTGATGAGAACTCTATGAAATGCATAAGTCCTCATCTTTATACAGCAACTTTCTATTTATCGATTAATTAACTTTAAAATTAAGGACAATCTACAAAGAGTTTTAAGCCCTAATGATAACACTAATCTCTGCAGCATTTCACTTTATTAATTTTAATGAAGCTCCCAATATTCCAATACAGGGTCCAGTTGTACCCAACAATCATCCGATTATCTCAGTTATTATAGAACCAAATGTTCAATTGAATTTCTCAACACAGCCGTGATTCAATAGAGACCACAAATATGGTTCCTGACAATATTGTCACTAGTCACTTAAAACTGGACCCTGTTAATACAAACCACTACTATATTCTTAAACTGGCCCCTACTAATACAGACTACCATAGTGTCCTAATATCTACAAATACAGTTCATCATTACTATTGTCAAACTGACCCCTATTGGATACTACAGATGACCATTAAATACCTCAGATGTTCAGAGAATACTATTTCTCACCCAAAGATTACAACCACTTTTCATTCTTGCCTTGGACCCTCATCCCCTAGAAGAGTCATTGGGGTGATGTTGTAACACACAGGTCTTGGTTCTCCTTTTTTCACTGCAACACACCAACAACCCCTTAGTTTACCTTTCTCCGAATTAACCAAATAAAATACTTTGTTTAAGGTTTTGCATTATGCCAGGTGCCCCAATTAGCTTAGTTGATAATACAGGTAACCTCTTCAATTTCATTATTGACTGGTTGACATTTATATTGGACTGAAGAACTCTTGTTCTGGCTGACAAGCCATGCAAATATCAACCTTTCCACAAATATATTTGGCCTTCACAAGCCCTCTCTGACCAGCAAGGTTAATATGCCTTAGTAGTAATGGCAAAACAAATTTAGCATTGGATGAAAATAAATATTGTCTTCTATATACATTAGATACATTATGTATAAAATATTCCTTAAACGATGACTGCATTAAAACAAGTCTCTCTTTCCACCTCTTCTCTCTCTCTCTCTCTCTCTCTCTCTCTCTCTCTCTCTCTCTCTCACAAACGCACAACCAGTTCCACTGACAGGAAAGAGTTTGTTGGAATGTGTACAATCCAGAAGTAGAGATACTTTCTGCGGAGACCGTCTTATCAATGACAAAAATAAGGATTTTCTCACTGAAAAATCTCAAAGAAATCACAAGAAGTTTTTGTTGTTGTTGTTGCAGTTGTTTAGCCCCAAAGTCTACCCTGATTGAGCAGACCTATGATCAAAGGTCTCCCAGCCATGACTATCCTGTCTTTATATAATCTATGACTACACCACCCACATCATTTCTATTATTTTTAAGACAGTAGGGTGTGGTTTGAGGGAGATTTTAGCTGCTATTTCTAGCAGGCAGAGCAAGCCTGTAGAGGCTGAAAACCACTACAAGTATTTATCACAGCTAATTCTGGCAATGGGCTGGAGATGTCCCATCTGATGAATGACAAACATAATATCAAATGCCATACAAAATAAAACGATAACTGAACAAAACCACACAAATCCATTGGAACCGAAACAGTTAAGGTATGTATTGTTATTGCTATTACTGTCGTTGTTGCTGCTATAACAATTACAACTCCACTGTAATTATTTACACATTAATCAATGTAAATTGGTAAATTAATAAGTCTATATTAACAACAACGTCTGCTAAAGAGACTGGACATATTGTGTCTCAAAAATAAAAAATATCTTTTATATAGTTCCACTAAAATTAAGTAAACAGACAAATGGGACCCTACCATACTCTGGAATCCCCTACGTTTAGCTATTAGTCCCACACACACATGCACACATTGACTGGAGAGCTTAGCTAGTTTATATCACTAAAGTTACTAATAATTTAATTAAGTTACAAATATAGCTGTAAAGGAAAATAAACTTATACAGAAAATGTTGATCGGTTAATTAAATCACATTAATTATAATTTCACTTAAAATCTTGAAGTCTAAAATTAAAACTATTACGTTTTTAAATAAGCTCCCCACTCAAATTGAGAAAAATGAAATTAACTGATGAAAATAAAATTATTTGGAAAATGAAATAATTTTTTTGTTCCATTAAATTCAAGTTGTATAATGTATAATGGATGTAAAAGTGTGTGTGAGTGGGAGAAATGTTCATTATAATCTACTTAATCAGTTTTTAATTCCGTGTGTGCATGTTTAAAAATAGCATCAGCAAACTGTACGAAAAGGCGGTCCATGTAGTTTGCATGGCGTGGAAAAATTCCTTCCATAAATCCAATATGACCACCATGGGAAGTTATAACGAAGGCAACGTTTTTATTTTCTTTCGCCTGCGCAACTGGAATTGCTGAAAGATGTAAAGGGATATCATTTCAGTAATTGCACAAAATAAAACAGAGAAACCAGGGATGAGTTAAAAGACAAAAAACTCTGAGTTTTGGCAATTGTACAATCAGGAAGAAAAAAAACTGTAGAATTTAAAAATGCTGAAATCGAATCAATTTCAATAATTGTAGAAATAGAAAGTGGAAAAGAAATTGGATAATGCATTGGTATACAAACAATCAATTTTGGTAATAATATGATTTTTTTATGAATGAACCTAACTGCTAAGATTTTCAAAGTAAAATAATGTTAAGACATTATAAATCAGAGCCTATAACATCTGATATTGCTTTATGTCTTGCAGTTTACTTGGAATGTTGTCATTCTGAAACATGGAAGTAGTAAAGGATTTAGTAAACAATAAATTTATTTAGTATTTCAATGTGTAGAAGCTGTAATCTGAGACTCATAAGTAAACTGTAAACAACATCCCAAACTGTTATGATGACAAACACAAAGATGCAGTGTGTATGAAGGTTGTATGAGCTGTGATATTAGGATCATGAGATGAACTCTTGATAAATGGGAGATATCTTGTTGCCCAGACAAACAGACAGTGGCAGCAAGGATGTTTCAGCAGTGATATTAAAATCACATCATCATCATCATCATCATCATTTTAACGTCCACTTTTCTATACTTGCATGGGTCAGACAAAGTTTGTTGAGGCAGATTTCTACAGCCAGGTACCCCTACCTGCCGCCAACATTATTTCTAAGCAAGGTAATATTTCCCCAAGGTCAGCATTTTTTGCACAAAAGGGATAGAGACGCAGGAAAAGCCGTAAAATTTTTGAAGTTCACACTGGAGATATCCCCTACACCATCATAAGTAGTTGTCTGAAAATGTCATCACAGTATTATCTACCAATTAGACATGATACACAAGTACCAAAAATAGAAATGCTACTGTTTTTCTCAAGGCCTTCATCAGAAAAGATAGAAACTTATTCACTATAGAAACAATAGTAATTTGGTATCTATAAACAAACATTATCAGTTGCCATGAATTTCTCAACTGTCACCAAGTCACCATGTGATTTGAGCAAGAGAGATTAAAATCAAGTGGTTCTAATATCACAGCCCAGACATCACTGAACACTGGACGTCCCAGTTTATGTTGTCATAACTATTTTGATAGTGTTGATAATTTTCTTATCTGTTCAAATACAGAATGTTGTTGAAACTAAAGATAATTATATTATTCTTCACTTTCACATTGTGAAGTGGTGGCCATTATGGACACTTTATTTTAAAGCAGTGAAAACTCAGAATAGAACAATGAATATAATTGAAGAATATATGACAGAGTGTCATGGTGGACTAAATAAATGTGGAATGTTGCCAAAATGTACAGCAATCAACTTGAAATATGCAGAAATCACCCTCGTTATGTGCCAGAATGAAATGTCACTTCGAAAACGACGTAAAGTTTAGTTGAGTTTATTTCTTTCTCATATTTTTTTTTTTCATTTTTAACAAATAACATAAAATTACAAATAATTTATTTCACATTTGCTTGCAAATGCGAAATTACTAAGTTCTACAAAAAGAAAAGAAAAGAAAACATGTTATAGGAGCTAATGGTCTTAATCTTGTTATTTTGGGTCATGTGTTGGTTAATTATTTTGTGAGAACAGAATGAGGCTATCATGATTAACTTGATGCAAACAAATCTAACATGTAACAAAGGTGTCAAAAATTTGGCAACTGCTTAAAATTAGAACATTTTGATCTGTTGCACACATTTTGCTATTAATGTTTCAATGTCTGACACAATATTGTATTTTTATTTTAGAACTGAGCAAATGATATCAAAGAGAAATTCAGGAGATGAACCTGACCATAACTCTATACAGAAAGAAATGAAAAAGCATTTTGAACTTTTTCAAGAGTAACATAAAGCCACAGTCGCCATAAATTAGATGCAGAGACTGAATTGAATTCATCAGAGTAACGAAGAATACAATAGGAAATGAACGAGATGAGCATCTACCTGATGATGTGTACCTGAAGGAGCAAAAAAACAAAAGATACACTTGTTACAATGAAATATCCAATGACCCCCTTGCCAGTCACAAGGAAAGCACCCCTTCAAACTGATCCAACCTTTGCAATGTCATATTCGCTCTATGAGGCCAAGCATTATCCTGATAGAAGAACACCTTCCATCTTGAAACCAAAGATGGTCATTTTTCTTCTCGTGCTGACTGAAGCCATGCAACCTGCCTGCACCAGATCCCCTTTGTTCTCATTTGGCTTGGGTTTACAATTTCAAAGTGGACTAAACCTTTCATATCTGACCAAACAGACAACAACACCTGATGTGGGTGAAGACCTTCTTTGGCCTGGGGTGCTGGTGTTTCTCCTTTCCCCACCCACTGTCCTGGGTGCTTGGCATTTTGACAGAGAAGCCATTTCTTGTCACCGGTCATTATTCTGTCCAAATTGAAAATGGCAAGATTAGTGGGGGATAGGGATAGAATAGTTGAGGAAAAGTTTTTCTTACCATGATATGGAGAGAAAGGATCATCAGCGGCATTTAGACAGAGAAGTGGTATCTTAATGAGATGAAGCTTGTCATTCAGGCAGGCATCTCTATAATATTTTTCCCAAGTACCATAACCAAAGAGTTTAGCAGTGAATCTGTCATCAAATTCTTTTATAGTCTGGCTCTGGAATCATTGAGATCAATAAGAAATGCTCAAATACAGGTTAGGATTTTAAAAAATGTAGAACTGGGTACATTGATTAAAAAACGATTAAGAGTAATAAAAAGAAAATGTAGAACTGTGACAAATCGAATGTTAGTAGTGATAGTTCAGTGAGGAGCCTGGTACTTAATTAACTCTGTAATACTAATTAGATGCTAGATTCATTGATGTATCTCTACAGAGGAGCATGTCATAATAACATCGACAAGCAGGACCCGTGAATATTTCACAAAATTATTGGTAAACCTATTGGGTTATTTACTTTTATTGGGGTTTTTTTTAAGTTACCAAACTGGAATCTAAATTTTTCTAGAATCACACATTTACTTTCACTTACAAGAGAATGAAAATAAGAAATGTAAGAACAAACAGTCCATATTTTTGGTTGGAGTGCTTTCCAGTAGAACTGATAGGACAGAATAAAAAAAGAAATATAATTATCATCTTAAATTTGCTAATGTACTAGTTTCGCTAATTTGTCTTTATGATCACTAACTTATGTATTAGAAAATGCAAAAATAGGTACAGCAAAATGCGCAACAATGTTTGTCAAGGAGAACAAAGTTAAGTTTTAAGAGACCAAAAACATACCTTCATTACGTAGTCCATATCAAAATGATGTTCAAATAACTCAATATTTCTGAAAACAAAGTTTCTAAGTATTAAAATTGGATCAAGAAATAATTTAATTCACTCATTTTTTAATTTCTATTTTTATATTTGTTAGCTTTTGATGTGGAAGGAAACTGGACATATCTCCCCCCCCCCTCCCTGACATAATCATAACAAAAAATATTACATTATATAAGGTGGGACATGTTCCTTCAAAGAAAGAAAGAAAAAAAACATGTTTATATCTATCTGCCACTTTTCAGACAAAATGTGGAAGGTAGACAGAGAAGTATGTAGACAGATTCACTGAATTCTAACAGGGAGAGAAGAACTGAGTATACAGGGGCATCAGACGTAGTGTGCAAGAGAGAAGACTGTGTTGAGCACGCACGCACACACACACACACACACACACACACACACACACATATATATACAGAGTAAAAAAAGTTTGCCCTTACTTATGGACCAAATTTACTAGATTCCTGGCCAAGTATTTGTTGAAAAGGAGATAATTAATTGGTTGTTCTAGAGTTTTTGAAGATTCAAAAGAATCCCAGGCAGCTGATACAGCCATAGCAGCTTGGAAGACAGCATTTTCACCACATTTTGCTAAATAACCAGTCATTATCATCCTAAAAAGATTTTTAAGAGAAAAAGGACACAATAAATGATTAACAAAGAATTTCAAGTAAAGGAAGAAAGTTACAAAAAACCATTCGTGGAGAATGAACATTGAGTGTTTATGGATTTAATATTTCACTGTTGACAAAAGACTCTGAAAATAACATGGGAGAGTCAGAATGTCACTGAACATATCTCTAAACAATAAGTAGATACGTTCTAGACACACAAACACACACACACACATAGGCTAATGATCTAAATATGTGATTGCTCACCCTGCTAGATGGAGTAAGTAAAATGGCAAAATTCCATAAAATAAACCCTACCCTGTCATCCTTAAAAAATAAAATGGAGTCCTTGATTAACAAAAATTTTTTAAAAAAAGATACAACTCGAATGCCTTTAGTTGTAGATTTGTTCCATAAGAGTAGATAAGTAAATAATAACAAATCCAAAATATGAAATCAATTCACAACTTACCCACCAAGGGAGATTCCTACCCCAAATAATGGTGCTTCTGGGTAACAATTTTTCACATGATTTACAACAGTCTCTAAGTCTTCTGTATCAGTGGCACAATATGTTCTTGGTGTCTGCAAAAACCAACAAAATGTCATAAATAGTAACTCAGATGCAAAATAAAAATCAACAAACAAAAACCTTAATATCAGAATTATATTTTATGTCCCTCCAGTTCTAGGAGAAAACGAACAGGAAACACCGGGATGTTTGAAATGATGTAATGGAACAAACATCACAAGGGATTTATTCATTAAGTCTCAGTTTCAAGGTTTTCAAACTAAAGTTCACACCTATTATATATATATATTTGAATTAATGGTTGCTCATGTTGGAGTTGGAGAGAGAGAGAGAGAGAGAGAGAGAGAGGGAGAGGTCTTATTGGCAGTGTTGATGACAGGAAAAAGTTGTGAGCACAATGTGCTCACAGTTTGTCTCATGGCAAATTAATAAAATAATGAGATAAAAGACATAATTGTTGTTTTGCCAACTTCATGGTTGTGTAACTGAATATTTCTAGACTACATTAGAACGAATGGAATACATAATTATTTCATAATGAATTGATATAAGAGCCATTCATTATATATTATTCAAGCCAAAATAAAAGATTTCACACATATAAACTTAGTAATTCTCTAAATGAAATTATTGATGCATTTTCTGAGGAAAATGGGATGTTCTTAACATGTCAAGGAAGAATAATATTGATCTCTGATCTAAAGACCAGTAATTGATTTATTGTTGTGTAGTGTTAGGTCAGCTGTAAACCTAAAGCCAAACAACTTACAGATGTGACCTATTCTTGCAGACATTTATATCCCTGCATAACTCACAAGCATACTGTACGCTTCAAAGTGCAAGGGTGATGTTGTTGTGTGATAATAACACTTGTCAAGTGGACCTGTGGGATATCAGGCGTTGACTGAATGACCCCAGTATAATCCACAGGTCAATCATTCCAAATATACTTTAGCTGAGAGCTGCAGGGTGCACTTTGACATGCATTAGTGTTGGTGTTTGTGTGGAACATTTTCAAAGTAAAAAGGTTCTTGTCTCACGTATCAAAAGGAGCAAAATTTAACATTTTGTTTAGCCATCCTGACGACCAGTTTTAGTTTTCTCTTGCATTAAATTCAGAGAGAATAAACCTGCTAAATAACCATAATGATTATAACATACTTACTAAAAGCTTATCTTCATTTGCACTCGTTCCTCTGTAATTAAATACAACTGACCTGCAATTAGAAAAAGTTTGGTAGCATAATTGCAAAAATAGGAAATATGTTGAAAGCTATTTGTTTGTACATATGTGACTTTGTATGTTTGTAGACTCTAAAAAGCTTCAAGAAGCTGGTTTTAATAAAAGACATCCACCTCATAATCCATTATCTATACTGTTCTTTCACTCAAGTGATCTTGTTTTTAAATTTTAAATAACCCTAGAGAGAGCTTTTGTCTACAAATAAAATCAATACAGATATATATTTATCTTATAACTCAGCAACTTAGTACATAATTTAGAATTATATCATCATGGCCATATTAAATAAAGGAATAATTGTGATAGAAACATTTTTGATCATGGATCAGTTGAACCAAGGTTGACCAAGAACTAAACAACAATATTCATAACATACTTGATTAGAATTAGTTTCATTAAAAAAATATGAGATATTAGAAAGGTCAAAAGAACTCACCTATATCCTAAAATAGATGATTGTTGTACTATATGAAGTGCATAAGTTTCTCTACTGTTTCCTGTGAAAAGACAACAATATATATATGTATATATATATAGCTATTTGTTGACATATTTCCCCACTTTCTAAGGGTAATTTACCCAATGTTTCTGCTGTTCTAACAGTGTCTCTGCATTCAAAAATAAATTATCATCTTAATTGTATCTTTATATGTATATGTGCTCTTTTAAAAAATTACGATTTATGCATTGTTGTCTCTCAAATATTTAAAATCTACAATTAAGAGCCCTCTCTACTCGCTGGCGGTACCTACCCACCACCACTACCCATTTTCCTTTATTCAAAAATTCTTATCGCTCCTTAAAATTATGGCTTTTAAGTGTTGATTTCTCAGCCCAAGAATTACAGCGTGATGTGCTGCTTGACTGGTCCCCCCTCTCCCTCTCTCTCTCTCTCTCTCTCTTTATATATATATATGATGATGATGATGATGATCTTTTCTCCCGCCATGCCTCTGTCTACCCCTCCATCCTCTCTCTCCCCCTTCGTAGTTTTTCCTTTAAGGTCTTCAGGTTCTGGCTATATATAAATGAGAAACCCATTCTAAATTATCTCGCTGACGTACTACGACGAAATACCCAAGATGCAGATAAGATAGAGATTTTTATTTATTTACGGCCTCAAACATCTCAATACCTTGCGCTTTCTTGTTTCTCTCCATGAAATTCAATTGAATTCAGTTGTTGTCTTAAATTCATGCTTATTCATTTTCTAAGCTTCCTAAATTCATGCTACGTTATATTCTAATCACCCAGAATTCATTGCTCTTTTAAAAAAATTACGATTTATGCATTGTTGTCTCTCAAATATTTAAAATCTACAATTAAGAGCCCTCTCTACTCGCTGGCAGTAACCCGCCCTCCCACCCCCTCCACCGGAAGTTTCATTCCTCTGTCATCCCACCCCCTCCACCGGAAGTTCATTCCTCTGCCATCCCACCCCCTCCACCGGAAGTTCATTCCTCTGTCATCCCACCCCCTCCACCGGAAGTTCATTCCTCTGCCATCCCCCCCCCCTCCACCGGAAGTTCATTCCTCTGTCATCCCACCCCCTCCACCGGAAGTTCATTCCTCTGTCATCCCACCCCCTCCACCGGAAGTTCATTCCTCTGTCATCCCACCCCCTCCACCGGAAGTTCATTCCTCTGCCATCCCACCCCCTCCACCGGAAGTTCATTTCTCTGTCATCCCGCCCCCTCCACCGGAAGTTCATTCCTCTGTCATCCCACCCCCTCCACCGGAAGTTCATTCCTCTGTCATCCCACCCCTCCACCGGAAGTTCATTCCTCTGTCATCCCACCCCCTCCACCGGAAGTTCATTCCTCTGTCATCCCACCCCTCCACCGGAAGTTCATTCCTCTGTCATCCCACCCCCTCCACCGGAAGTTCATTCCTCTGTCATCCCACCCCCTCCACCGGAAGTTCATTCCTCTGTCATCCCGCCCCCTCCACCGGAAGTTCATCCCTTTGTCATCCTGTCAACCTCGGCTGTCTCCCGGAACCCATCTAGTGGCCTTGGCCATCCTCTCCCCTACCTTTGGGTAGCGCATTAAGGTTGAGAAATGTTTGCAGGTTGTAGGTAATGTTTTGCTTATGAATTCTTCCAATTGCAAGTTTTCTTTTCAGGTACACGACACTGCTTTTCCTCTTCCCAGGCTACAGGCCCACACCCCCAACACCCATACTGTTAGGATTGGCACTCTCAACGTCGGCACGCTGAAAGGTAGATCTGGTGAAATTGTTGAGATGCTTGAACGGAGATGCGTAGATATGTGCTGCATCCAGGAAGTAAGATGGAGAGGAGGTTCTGCAAGGTTCCTCACAGGCAAAGAACACAGGTACAAGATTTTCTGGGCAGGGAACACTGACGGGGTCGGGGGCGTAGGAATACTTCTAGCGGAGAAATGGGTGGATAAGGTAATCGAGGTCGTTAGAGTAAGTGACAGAGTACTTAAGATCAGACTAGTGCTTCATCATAGATTAGCTACTGTCATCTCAGCCTATGCACCTCAACCTGGGCTACCAGATGGTCTGAAAGACCAATTCTATGACACCCTCTTGCAAACTACCTCGTCGACGAGTGACAGGGACCTTCTCTTTGTGGCTGGAGACTTCAACGGTCATGTCGGACGTCGTGCTGGGGGCTTCCATGGCATACATGGAGGCTATGGCTTCGGTTCCCGCAACGAGGAGGGAACCAGACTGCTGGAGTTCTGTGATGCAACCAATCTTATAGTCTGCAATACCAACTTCAGGAAACCTGCCAGTCACCTAGTCACCTACCGCTCCGGCAGACACTCTAGCCAAATCGACTACATCCTCGCCAGAAATAGGGAAAGAGGGCGGCTTATAAATGCCAAAACCTACCCTGGCGAAGAATGTACCCCACAACATAGATTAGTAGTTAGCGACTTTGGGATCAAGGCAAAATGGGTGCCCAGAATTAGACAGGCTTGGAGAAGAAGGGTGTGGAAGCTTAAAGACCCTGCAAACGGACAGAGACTTAGAGACAAGTTACTTGAAGCATTTAACGAAATAGAAGGGGATATAGCATCATACAACGTGGAAGACAATTGGAGATTTCTGCGGGACAACCTGTTGAAAGCCACCGACCAGATTTGTGGGTGGTGTAAGGTCCCCTCCCAACCCAGAGTAACGTGGTGGTGGAACAAGGAGGTAGACAGGGCTATTAGACAAAAGAAACAAGCTTGGAAGGACTGGAAGAACGGTGGTAGCAGGGAATTGTACCAATGTGCCAGAAGGGAGGCTAGGCGACAGGTTTATTTAGCCAGAGGGGAAGCAGATAAGGAAAGATTTGCCAATGTTCTGCGCCGTGAGGACCAAAGACTCGAGGTATTTCGGGTTGCAAGACAGTGTAGGAGAGAGAATAGTGATGTTGTAGGAGAGAAATGTGTTCGCATGGATGATGGTACGCTTGCATTAAATGAGGATGCAAAGAAAGAGGTCTGGAGATGCCACTACGATAGATTGCTTAATAAAGAGAATGAATGGGAGAAAGAGAGCCTGCCTTATGTCGACCCAATAGAGGGACCAGCTATCCGAGTTGATAGTACCAGGGTAGATAAAGCAATTAAGAGTATGAAGACCGGGAAAGCCCCCGGCCCATCAGGAATCACTGCAGAGATGCTCAAAATATCTGGCAGTGTTGGCTATAGCCTAGTCACCCGTATTACGAACCAGGTGATACACGAAGGAGTCATACCCTATGACTGGTGTAGCAGCATCATAGTCAACTGCTACAAAGGTAAAGGGGACGCTTTAGATACAAATAATTACAGAGGCATCAAGCTGTTAGATCAGGTTATGAAAGTTACAGAGAGGGTCATAGCCCAACTAATTAGGGAGCGAATCAATTTAGATGAGATGCAGTTTGGGTTCGTGCCAGGTAAAAGCACTACTGATGCCTTATTTCTAGTGAGACAGTTGCAAGAGAAATACCTAGCCAAGGATAAACCTCTGTACCTGGCTTTCGTTGACATGGAGAAAGCCTTTGACAGGGTCCCCCGATCCCTTATCTGGTGGTCAATGAGGAAACTTGGGATAGAAGAATGGCTAGTGAGAGCTGTGCGAGCCATGTACAGAGATGCGGCCAGTAAGGTGAGGGTTGGAAATGAGTACAGCAATGAATTCCGGGTAGAGGTAGGGGTCCACCAAGGTTCCGTCCTCAGCCCCCTATTATTTACCATAGTCCTCCAGGCAATCACAGAGGAGTTCAAGACAGGTTGCCCCTGGGAGCTCCTCTATGCTGATGACCTTGCCCTAATTGCGGAGTCACTATCAGAACTAGAGGAGAAGTTTCAGGTGTGGAAGCAAGGTCTAGAATTGAAGGGCCTTAGAGTCAACCTAGCTAAAACCAAAATCCTAATAAGTAGGAAGGTAGATAAAACACAAACCCCTTCAGGTAGATGGCCCTGCTCAGTATGTAGAAAAGGAGTAGGTAGTAACTCTATAAGATGTACCCGGTGCAAGCTATGGACACATAAGAGGTGCAGCAACATCAAAGGCAGGTTAACTAGCAAGTTAGTTTTTGTTTGTGGCAGATGTTCAGGTGCAATAAAGACTGCAAACAAACAGGAAACAACTTCTATCTCATTCCAGGGTGAAAAACTAGAGGTAGTCGATAGCTTCCGCTATCTGGGCGACCAAGTTAGTAGTGGGGGTGGGTGCGCTGAAAGTGTAGCTGCTAGAATAAGAATAGCCTGGGCAAAGTTTAGAGAGCTCTTACCCCTGCTGGCGACAAAGGGACTCTCACTCAGAGTAAAAGGCAGACTGTATGACGCATGCGTACGAACAACCATGCTACATGGCAGTGAAACATGGGCTGTAACTGCTGAGGACATACGTAAGCTCGCAAGGAATGAAGCCAGTATGCTCCGTTGGATGTGTAATGTCAATGTGAATACCCGTCAGAGTGTAAGTATCTTGAGAGAAAAGCTGAACATTAGAAGCATCAGTTGTGGCGTGCAAGAGAGACGATTGCGCTGGTATGGACATGTGGTGAGAATGGAGGAGGATAGCTGCGTGAAAAAGTGCCACACCCTAACAGTTGAGGGAACCCGTGGAAGAGGTAGGCCCAGGAAGACCTGGGCTGAGGTGGTGAGGCAAGACCTTCGTACATTGGGCCTCACCGAGGCGATGACTACGGACCGAGACCTTTGGAAATGGGCTGTGCGTGAGAAGACCCGGCAAGCCAAGTAAGATCGTTGCCAGTGCCCCTGGACTGGTTCTTGTGCGGGTGGCACATGAGATGCACCATTTTGAGCGTGGCCGTTGCCAGTACCGCCTGACTGGCTCCTGTAGGATTTTCGAGCGAGATCGTTGCCAGTGCCCCTGGACTGGCTTGTGCGGGTGGCACATAAAAGACACCATTTCGAGCGTGGCCGTTTTCGTGCGGGTGACACGTAAAAGCACCCACTACACTCTCTGAGTGGTTGGCGTTAGGAAGGGCATCCAGCTGTAGAAACTCTGCCAAATCAGACTGGAGCCTGGTGTTGCCATCCGGTTTCACCAGTCCTCAGTCAAATCGTCCAACCCATGCTAGCATGGAAAGCGGACGTTAAACGATGATGATGATGATGATGATGTGCGTGCATGCGTGCGTGCGTAAAAGATGAAGGTGGAAATAACACAGAAGTAAATCTAAGACAATTCAATTTCAGAAGGAAGTTAATTAAAATGATTTTAAAAATTATATAACGAAAATATTACCAGTTATGATGATGAATCTCATCTTATCAAATATCAAGTAGAAATTTATCAAAACCATGTTTTTGACCCCCAGACTTTTGATAAGATGAGATTCATCATCGTAACTGGTAATATTTTCGTTATATAATTTTAAAAATCATTTTAATTAAATTCTGTCTTAGATTTACTTCTGTGCTATTTCCACCTCCATCTTTTATATATAAAAATTTGATTTGTATAGATCTCTAATCATTTTTCAGCTATATATATACATACATACATACATATATATATATATATATATATATATATATATATATATATATATATATATATATATATATATATATATAAATTTATTTATACAAATAAGGATAAGATGGGGTTTTTTTTTTAATGCTGATCATATCAAGTGGCTTGCATGGGAATTAAAACCTCATAGGTTATAGTCATTATTAAAATTATAATTAAGGTTGTCTAAAAGATACCATCACGCTGGAAATAGCAGTCAAAACTTAACTCTAAAACCACATCAAATATTCATACAGCACCAGGAGAGAAGACAAAGAGACAAAATAGACTAGCAAAAAATTATTGGATAATTCCAGATCCCAGATTTCTAGCTTTGCATAAGAAATGCTTTGCTTCATCAGAGGAATATACACAAGAGAGTACATAAATACAAGTATATATATATATATATATATATATATATATATATATATATATATATATATATTGTTTCTGGAGATATTACATCTTTTCTTTGGTGGCATCTTTCAAAATATTGTAAACAAAAAATTAAGAACATACTTTCGTGAATTTTAAAGATATAGATTTAAGAGCAAAGTTAAGATAGGATAGGGGAACTTCTACACGGTTGCTTAATTTGCTAGAAATAGGAACCAAATTTCATTCAAAGTACACTCTACTGTTTAAAAAAAAATAAAAGAAACATGTCAGATAATGTACTCCTAGATAGACACTGTTTAAAAAAAAAAAGAAGAAACAAAACAGACAGGAAGGTCAAAGCTGAAACCCATTTCATCCAAATCAACTGGGGCAGAATTTAAACTCAGAACTTGAATGAGACAATGTCAAGCTACCAAATAGACAGAACTGTAAAGAATTTAAAGAATTTAGAATTGTTAGTTTTGAATTTGAATTAATTTCAATATTTTGTATTCTGTTTTATGCATCTCTATTTTATTTTTGTTTTATTGGATTCTTTATTTCTTTCAAGTGGAAGAATTAATTGAAAATACAAAAAATAAACAGTTATTTAATGACTCAGCAAAAGATTATTATTTCAAGGAAGAAATCGAAATTGCTTCACTAGATTTTGTTGTTTAGCAAAATTCATTTATAATCTAAAATCTGTCTCTTTATAATCTCCTTCCAAATGTCTTTTATAAATCTACTTGAAATAAAACACATAATTGATTTCCTACCAAGGAATATTAGAAATAAAGATATACATTAATGAAAAATAAAATTGAGATTCTATAACATTCATGCACATAAGACATATTCAGTCAGAATCAAAAGGATTTTCTAAGTTCAAATCTTGCCAACGTTAGTGTTATCATTCATCATTATGGGCTTTATTTATTTATTGCTTAGTCAAGAAGGAAGGGCAGTCCCAATGGCCGGTCTCTAAGACTGGTGGAAGAGAGGGAGGATAGTATCCTCAACTGGAGTCTTAGCCAGAATACTTACAGCAGATCTACTAAAAGAACCCAACAACCAAATGGTGGTGTTAAACTGGTGTTAATCTATCAGCCACATAATCCACAAGATTTGAACTCCAAACACAAAGAGTAAGAACAATTCCACCACCTTCGTACTTATTTATCAACCCCTGGAAGATGGAAAGCAAGGCTAACCTTGGCAAAGTCACAACAAGCACCACAAAGCATTTCATCGAATGCTCCAATATTCCCCTCCATTCATGGCTAATATTGATTTCAAATTTCAGCACAAGTCCAGCAATTTTGGAAGAAAGGATAAGTTGATGTAATTGACCCTAGCACTTGCATCTATGACTATATTATCTAATGTGTACTTTTATGAAGATAGTAAGGTGTGATTTGAGGGAGATATCATTACTATTTCTAGCAGATTGAATGACCACACAGAGGCTCCTTTCCTAAATCATAATTTTCTTAATAGATTATAAATAAAGAAATATTAGTTACAGAAAATATCAACAGTTTAAATGTGAAGGAAATTTAATTTTTTGAAAATTTTTATCCATAATAATATTTGGCCTACAGCGCCATGTTCAGTTGAATCTAAGAAATCTGACAAAAAGAAACATTTTCCTTCCGATATATTATAGTGTTGGCCTACATCTAAAATCAATAGCAATATTGCCAAAGTTATTTTTATACCCTGTACAAAGTAAGTGAACATTGGTATCCGGAGAGCTACTCTTCTTTACAAGACATGTCAGAGCTGTTGTCTGCTAGAAGTGTAATATACTCTCGCTCTTTCTAGAGGCTAAATGGAAATTCTTAAACATCTATTGGACATATTCCAAAAAACAGCCATCGCTTTTTGGCTGTAAGTGCACAAATGATGTAAATTGAACACGATATAGTATTTATGGAATAACAACAAACAACACACTGAAAAATAGATAGAAATTAAAGATGATTAAAAAAAATAGTGCAATTATACGTATAAAAATTAGAGTTGATTATCTAATACTTCAGACTGATCATTAAGAAACTGACAGATTTAAAAACTTCATATAAAATATACTAATTAGTTAATTAGTCAATTTTTTATAATTGAGACATTTGTGATTATAGCTTTACATTCACTTTCCCAATGCCGGCTTCAATTGACTCTCCATAAATGTCTATAGTTACATAATGAACTGAAATAACCGATTATGCAATTCTCCTTAGCTAAATGTCTACCCTAGACAAGATACAAGTGTAAGTGACTCCCCCCCCCCCCCCCCCAATTAGAGTACTCTTCACATGGCTGGCTGGCTGGCTGGCTGACTGGCAGTAACTTCTAGAAATACATTGTTGAACTCATTCAAAAATGGCAAACTGACTCATTAACAAACCTAGGCTCACCAACATCAGGTAACCTCGTTCTCTCTCTCTCTCTCTCTCTCTCTCTCTCTCTCTCTATCTATCTATCTATCTATCTATCTCTCTCACTTTCTCTCTCTCCCTCTCTCCTTCCCTCTCTCTGCCTTTCTCTCTCCCTTTTCCCTCTCTCTCTCTTTCTCCCACTATCTCTTTATCCCTTTCTCTCTCTCCCCCCATCTCTCTCTCCCCTTCTCCCACTCTCTCTCTCCCTTTCTTTCACTCTCCTTGGTAACAGGACTCTGCTCCATGCCACACAAGCAGGAGAACCCAATCATGGCTGCCAGACAATTTCTGTGACCACATCACCCCTAACATCTGGCCACGTAACTGCCCAGACTGCAAACCCCTAATTATTATGTGTAGGGCACAGTTGAACAAGGAGCCAACAAAACTCCTTGTAACATCAAAAATTAACTGAAGGCAAGGATTATGTCAGCATTCATCAACTTAAACAAGGAGACTGTCCAGAAGAGTTGAAGGAGAGAGAGAGATAGAGAGAGATAGAGAGATAGAGAGTTGATTCAAGGAGGTTATATGCCCATTAGGGATTAAATAATCCAAGGTATTCCACTGGTTAATCCCTATTATATAATGTGAAAGTCATTGATATATGTTAGGGATTATTAAAGTTATGTCTCCATTTTGGAAGGTGAGAGAGAGGGTGGTGGTGGTGGTGGTGGAGGTGGTGAGTGAATAGTGAAAAATGTTTTTCTTTTTTAATTGAACTGTTTTTTTTTTATATATCACCTGTCACTTAACACATGTGCATTAGTGCAATTTCATGACATATTCACGCTTATTTATGTGGCAGACAGATGCAATTCAGCTGAAGGTTGTATCATATTGTATGGGATTCTTTCTGTTTATTTATGGGGAGAAAATGGAAAAATAAGAGTGAAAGTTTATTTGATGAGTGCTGTTGTGTGTTAAGTCTATAAAATTGAGCATAAAGTAATCATTGTATTCTTTTACTTTTCAATGAGTAGCAGATGAGCGACTATCTTTAGGTCCCACTAGTATATATATATATATATATATATATATATATTACACACACACACACACACACACACACACATGCACACACATGCACATGCACACACATATATTGGAAACCATTCATCGTAAATATGTTGGAATGTTTCCTTTTTGATAACAATGGCTGAAAGATAACATAAAGCAGAAGACATAACTATCCTAAGCAGGGTTGAAATCCATTAATTTTAATAACAATAATCAATTGATAATAATATCCATGATTATCATAATCAGCTTCCAGTGTGTGCATAGATAGGTGCATAAATATGGCTAAATTACAGCATCAAAAGAGGTAAAAGTGTAGATAATTACCTGTTAATCCAGGTAAAAGTATAACTGTAGGACGCTTTGCTGGGTCAGGATGGTCTGGATTTTGGTTTTCTAACCAATCTATTTGAATGCGACCACCATCACGGGTTTTTAAGATTTCACTGAGAAAAAATTGATTCTTTATTATTATAAGAAAACAAATTTACATATCATCATTGTTTAACATCCGCCTTTCATGCTGGAATGGATGTGTGGGCATGTATATACATCATATACATATATATATATATATATATATATATATAATATATATATAGTATGTATATATAATATATATAGTATGTATATATAATATATATTTATGTATGTATACACACACACACACAACGTGCATACATATGCAAACACACACACACATGCATGCACACACACACACACACACACAATAAACATACACAAATATAGGACAGCCTTATTTAAACAGGACAAGAAGGCCATGCGTTGGTGGTATGTAGTTGACATCACCATCATGGTATCAAGCACTACCCAAGTGGAGGCGGATAATACTATTCTGAAGGAATATAAGGTGGTGGCAGGGACAAACATTGACCCAGACAATTTGGTGGATTTGTAGCTAGGTAACTGGAGAAGTAAGTCAATACCCTCTGACAGCATCATGAGGTGTTGAACCAATGGGCTGATTAACCTGCTTGAGGTCTGATTCAGCCTGGACTTTCATGTGGACCACAGTAGAGATGAGATAAGAAGCAGGGCAGGGGCAGTCTTACTCAGAAATGGGCTGAGAGGAAACAATCTGTAAAAGTTTACACCAAGTAGCAAAACACTTACATAGCCTTTTGTCATTGTTTGTTACTTAACAGTTGTGCTTCGTCCCAGTTTCTGACTGATAAGATTAAAATATCTGATCTTTGGCTTCTTATAGAAGAGACACATTCCAATGTGTCAGGTCATCAATCCTTTTGTGTTGCAAGCTGATGTATAGATGCAGTGGAGCTTCACCACCTGCAGAGATCCCCCGAATGATGAACAGGTGTGGTTATCACTCAAGAGGAATGTCTTTTCATTGCAAACTTCTTACCCCAAGCCACTCCTGCGCCTAGACTGAATTAACCTCAGTTATTGATCTGTCTATCAACTGTTTTAGTCCTTACCAAGTACCAGTTTAACACTGACCCTAAGAAGAGATTCTCAGAACATTAAAGACCCATTATACGGGTAATTCAATGCCAAAAATCAAGTGGCAATCTTTTAAATAAAAAGATAGCTTAAAACATTTCCAAGCACTGAATCTAAATTAAATAAAAAGAGTAAATAAGAACAAAATTTATTGAATTAAAAAAGGGGAGATGGAATAGTTGTGAAGAAATATGTCAGATGTTGTTATTTTGACCAAGGCTAATCCTGTATGAACAAACTTCGGATCAAAGGCTTTCCAATCATGAATATCCATCCTTTTTCAGAAAATGCCTCTAAAACTACATTTATCCATTCTTTTTTTAATACTTGAGGGTGTAGTTTGATGGCAATTGTTTGCTGTTTCTAGCATGTCTCCTTCTTTAGCTTAGCAACACATCAGTTTCATAGTTAAAATATATTAGAAGTAGTTACCTTTGGTAAGGAATATGAGGAGAAGATTTTAAAATTGTCCGAACGATTGTTTGTGCTCTTGCTTCAAAACACCAAAATGTTGGCCAGAACTTTTCGTGTAAAATGGGGCAGTGTTTTGTAATGAATTTTAAAAGTTTTTCATCTCCACAAACCAGCTGGGGTTTCTAGAAAAGACAAAATCACAAAAACATAGTAAAAAATTTTGATTAATATCAACAAAAATAACACAAAAATAAAATTGAAATATAGTGAAGACTAAGCATTTTATCTGATCAAATTCATCCTATGGTTGTGGAACAGTTTCCATAGTGAAACGCAATCTTTCAAGATGATAATGTTACTGAATGGCACAAGGAACATTCTAGTGAATGCCTTTGCAGAATCAAAGTCTTTAGAGATGCCCCAACCCTCAAAGATATATGGGACATTACTTTACCGCAATTCTCTCCTCATAAACATTAAGAGTTTATTATAACTGTTAGTATAATATCACTGAAGACTTTGTCTTTGGATTCACTTGAGCTACATTCCTGGTAATGGTATGTCTTAAATCCTTCTCAAAGTTTTTATTTAAGTGTAAACAGAAAATAAAGAAAAATTTGTTTTTTTCTTCTAATTGCCAAAGCATGAAGAAGACATTGCAAGTGAGTGATATTGTGTGAAATGACCGATTCACAAAATGATGAATTTATTTTCATTCTGCTTTCAAAATGTAGCAGAAAACTCATCCAATTAGCAAACTGAAACTGCATAATTTGATGGACAACTAATTATTGCACCTGTTGACAATTATCAAACAACTATCATATTGATTTATTATCAATGAAGCTAATTGGCAGAATCAGTATTTAGTTATGTCCATTACACTCTGAGTTCAAATCACACCAGGTTCAACTTGGCTTTTCATCGTTCCTGGGTCAATTCAATAAACAGTAACAGGGTACCAAGTTTGATGTAATTTGTAATTATTGTTTAGCCCCAGTTTAGCCCAAATTAAGCAATGATGAAAGGTGATTTTTTATTTTTTATTATATTTTTATTATCCTCATGAATACAGTGACACATTCAAAGAAAAAAGGAATGCTCATGAAGTTACTCTGGATTGTTGTCCGTCTGGTTAATAGCAAAAGTTCTGTTTCTTTACACAACCAGACAGATGGAAATGCACTTCACTACTGATGAGAAGAACTTTATCATCTCTCCACATTATGAATATGTTTTCTACAAACATTTCCAGCTTTCTTGCACAATCATAAGCTTACATGGATGAAAATGTAAATTCCTGGACAATATCCTCTGCACACAACAATTCAATGCAGATGGATGACGACCGGTCACTACAGCTCACCTTAATATTCTCCACTGGTCAAACACTTTGGGATGCTTTCTTTTTTTCTCTGGTGAACAGGTCAACCTGAAGTTTCCTGCCCCATCACAATAAAGGATTCCAGCCAAATATTTTTCTAGGGTGGCCCTTATTACAATGAAAATGAAAAATTTCCTAACATACCCTGGATATACACATAAATCTGTGAAGCAATTAGTTGTAACAGAAGCAATTAATTGTAGTAGGATAATAATAATAATATAATACAGAGTATTAGAACTGATGAACAAATGAGAGTGGAATTAGATAAGAGGCTCTGGGAAAATATTTGTCTATACTGATATGAATCAGTTTGTTGAGTTGCATCACTTTATGCCAAAAGGTAAATTAACCACTTCACAAACAGAGATCAATCAAATGGGATCAATATGATTGACTAAAACCCTTAGCATAGCCACAGACAAACAGACAGTATAATATATCATCTTCTTATATTTAGCTATGGAATATTCTGGTTACATTTTCATATGTATCATGTCACTTTAATGATATAACTTGAAATAATGCTTACTATAAATTACTAATTAACAAGAGCGGCATACACACATATATACAAGCATATATACACCACACACACACACACATATATGCAAGCACACGTATATACAAACGTGTTCACACATACATACACACACACGTACACATGCACACACGAGATAAAGAGCTAGTAAGACACAAATACAGACATGTTGACAGGTTGAGTGTGGATAAGTCAGAAGAGGACAAGAGAAAGAAATGTGAGAGGGGGGGAAGTTGTAGACTATTATTATAGAAGTTGTGTATTCATACATTAAAAAGAAACTCTTTAAGATTTGAAGAGGAATAAAACATTAAAGAATGTATATTAATCACCCACTACCAACACTACTACCTGTCAGCCTGCAATCCTGCAAGCATGAACCGCACCCTTCTCCTCCTCTGTGTCTAAGTACTACTTACTTATTCATGTTCTAGTTTATGACCTACACTAAAAATAAAAGTCATCTATTTACTTACACTGGGGCAGGAGGAGGAGGAGATAGAACCCACTTTATCAAAGTTATCAATCAATTTATGTAATACTGAATAGGCTAGGCTGGAGCAAGCAAATGGATTTCACTGCAGAACAATTGTTGTACATATGTTCTTTGGTGATACATCAAGTGACACAGTGCTGTTGTCACAAGTCTTCAGAATCCCCTGGTACACATCCTGGTTCACCTTGATATGGTGATCCCATATCAAGATAAACAGTACATGACCTCGCAGGTGGGGCCCAGTTAGAATTTTCTTCAGGTCGAGTAGTACACCTTACTCAAAAGTTCCCTGAATAAGGTTTGTTTATGGATGATGAATGAAACATTCATGTTTCCAGAGGTTAATTATTCAAACTTCAAAGAATTCCTCTCAACACATGGCTATGATGCTCCCCAACTGCTTCTGCTTGTAATCAAAAATGCACACCAAGGGACATGCTCTACTGGTTAAGGTTAAGCAACTGATAAGCAAATTTGTGGTATTGAGCAGAATATTTGCTGCAGCCCATCTTTTTATACCATTATCATTATCATTACCATCATTGTTATCATTATTACTATGAAATCATTATTACTATGAAATCATTATTACTATGAAATCATTATTACTATGAAATTATTACTATGAGATCCAACTGAACTCCACTTTGCCTTTCATATTTCAACACAGTAAAGAACCAGGCAAATTCTAGGTCAATGACACCAACTAACTCTTTCCCTTCAAAATCGCTTGCCTTGCGATTAAATCATCATCATCATCATCATCTATCTATTATTCCCACTCCAGAATATCATTAATTTTTTAGTAGAACAAGCCTGAATTTTAAATATGACCATTTAATTATATCACACATCACATAACAATGTCTATGGTATTTGCAAACCAATACAGTCCTCCACCAATCGCAACAACTTACGCTGAACCATCATTAACCTAAGATCACACACACACACATACTAGAGTGGAATGGCAGAATGCGTCAACACACCAAGAAGTACCTTGTAGTAGTTTCATGTCTCAGTTGTTTCCTGTTACACCAAGTTTTTTTTTCCTTTTTTTTTTTTCACTCTGTCACTTCTTCAATATTAAGGAAATAAATAGCAAACAAAGCATTGAGAATGGAGGATGATACAACCAATTAAACTCCAGAATCCAATTGCCTAGCATGGCGGCAGTTGATGTTCTGTAAGTCAGACTCTTAGAAAATACAGCAGCCAAATGTCTCTCAACTCCCACAACTTATCATCTTAAAAAAAGAACATTTTGGAGAATGTAGTCACAAATATAGAAAAGGATTAGGGTTAGGGTTGGATTGCTTTTGATCATAGGTTTTGGTCCAATGAAGTCCAACTTGGGACTGGGGCTAAACAGCAAGAACAATGATGTATGAGGGGTAAGAAATTCCCATGGGCTGCTATTCTGAGCAGGAAACATTGAAAAGAAATGTTTAAGTGTGATGCTAAGAGGTATAATAATAGAATAAGGATGATAAAAAAGGAAAGACACATGAAACAACTGGACTGGTATGGAGAGGGTATAGGACTATCTGGGTCAGATGAGTAGAGGGTATTGTAATATCAATAGAAGAGAGATAGATGAAGAGGACAACAGTAATTTACAGCTTGAAGTGTGTTGGCGATTGATTCTTTGCCAATTAGACAAATGGACGGCCTTCTTTTGGATTTCATCCATGATGTTTATGTATTTATAGCATCAGTAGCATTGCACCATATTTCAGAGCAATGTTACCACCAAAAGAGTTGCTAGAACATCATTCAACCTGCAAGAAATAACATACAGATTTCCTTCAAATCATACCTGCTGTCTGGAGAAAATAAAAAGACACATTGGATAATGTAGCCCTGTGTACTCATAGACAAGAAAAACTTTTGATCATAGATCTGCTCAATCCTGAGTAATCTGGTGGTCAACCCCAATCACATGGTGTGAGCAGTACTTATAATGTGAGGGCTTTTTTTTTGGGCGGTGGGGGTTGAAACCCATCAATAAAAATGTTAAGAAAAGATGTCAGTGACTGCACAATGTCGCAGTCTCAGCACATGTCTGCATATTATCAACCACGGTATACCCAGCCCTCCAGTTGGCAGCAAATGAATCACCTGACCATTGGAATGCTTCCCTTCCGCAAAAAGCAGAAGAATATGCATTCCAGTTTCGTGATGGTAGGGTCGGGACAAGGTACGATGGTCAGACAGTAGTATATGATGGATTCGATGTACACATTCACCTCCTCAGCCCAACATTTTAGAGATCGCTTCCTCTCAGCCCATTGCTGTGTGAGAGTGGCCATCCTACTCATTATCTCGTCCCAGTTCTTCTCCATTTGGAGGTCTGGATTGAACCAATTTAACTGGTCTGTCAGTCCAGTGTCCCTCAATGGAGACGCTGTTGGGTGGCATGGGCTTACTTCTCCAGGTGCTGAGTTGCAAGCCCACTGATTCTTCCAGGCTCTCACCAACGCCCTCTCAACTAATGTGCTAATCTGGTCTCTGCAAGCCTGTCACACCGGGAATAACACTTTCAACTCCCAGGGACCGGGACCCTGCCTATGATTCTTATCTAAGTCAAGCGTACAAGTCACAAATTTGTGACCTGTGTAGCTGACTATGTGAAATCGTGGACAACTTACACTATCCCTGTCCACTGTCCTACAGAATACTCTATCTAAATACAATCTGGATGAGTCAATGCAACTGGTCCATGTCCACATTAGCACATTCGGTCAGTCAAGGAGTCGGTACCTGCCAGGCAGTTGGAAACGTTTGAACAGGTCTTTGAGGCATTTGCCTTGCCTTCTCTTCTTATCTCTACCTACATAGTCTAAATGCATGTCCAAGGGAGCATTCCAATCCCCCACTGAAAGTAACGGTCGAGACATTCCCAGATGTCAAAAGAAACCCGGGTCGACCTGATAAGGACGGTGTGTACACTGTTATTGAGTTGAGCCAATAAAGGAGACACCCTGCAAGCAACAGTGCTGGTAACTTGCCTAAGGAGACAGCAACTACAAAGGGAAGTGGGGAGACAAGAAGGAGAGAGTACACTAAGTTTCATCTATTTCCATTAAATGCCATTTAATAAATAGAGGTTGATAAAATAAATAGATGGTATGATCAACTGAAACACTTAAAGGTGGAGCCACAGTAGGGCTACAGTCCAATGACTGAAACTAATACAAGAATGAAAATGTTTGATAACTAATTATTGATTTCAAATTTTGGCACAAGGCCAGCAATTTTGGGGAAGGGGATAAGTTGATTACATCAATCCCAGTAATCAACTGGTACATATTTTATTGACCCCAAAAGGATGAAAGGCAAAGTCAACATCAACAGGATTTGAACTCAGAACATAAAAATAGATGAAATGTTGCTAAGCAACATCTTGCCCAGCAGGATAACAATTCTACCAGTTCACTGCCTTTGTCTGGTAACTAATATCACCAGTTGGACATTTTGGAAAAGGGTAACAAGAGAATTCAAAGATAACTAATGAGTTTTTGAAATATTTATAAAATTTATTTGAACAATAAAAGAGACTTTAGCCTCGTTAATGCACTCAAAAGTTCATTGATCTTAGCACTACCTGTATCAGTGGTTAATTAATTATTGAGTACAGTTCTTTCTGAATAAAATAAAATACACAGAAAGATAGTCTACACAAATGCCTTTGTACACTGTAGACAATAGCTACATTAGTAAGAAAGAGACGGAGAATAGGAAATATATGGAAATACCTTATAAAAGTGTTGCATTCTTGAAAATCTTGCTGCAAAATGAAATTCTGCAATGCAAAACCTATTTTCCCACTGATTTCCAAATGCAAAAATTCATAATGAGAAACCTATTTTGCATTGACTTTCATGCTATATATAAGAGGAAAGTTAATAGGAAAATAGGTTTGTTATGAAATTCCATATTACAACATCAGCAAGATTTTTCAGGAATGCAACACTTTCATGACATGGGAAACGCCTGTATTTCATTTCCATTTTTACCATTCTTGACTCCTAAGATCCACAAATTAGCCAAATAATACAGCGTGAGATGAAAGAAGCTAACAAAAAAGAAATAGAACAAATAAAAACAAAAACAAAAGCCATAAACACTTTTTAAAAATTCAGAAATCAATATCCTGACATTGTCCTGAAAACATGATGCTGAGCAAAGGAATGGGAGCTCCAATACTTGCCATTCCTTACTCAACCCCCTAAAATGTGCACTCGTTTCATACCAAGAACAAAACAAACAAATTATTATTATCATTAATAATAATAATAATAATAATAATAATAATAGTAATGAGTCATTACTAATCCATACATCACAATTTGTTTCCTTTCAGCCACAAAAATGCTTTTCAACAACAACAACAACAATAAAAGTCTGAAATCAATAAAACAAATTTTGGTTATTTGATCTGTTTTTGTTTTTTTTATTTCTTTTATCTGAAATTCTTGTTTTCTCAAAATGTTTCTCTATTTTGTTTAGTATTTGCTAAGATCTGCTAATATCACTTCACTTCAACTTAATTGGTGACTTTTTAGCAAACTAAATGACTATTCTTCATAAACATGCAAGTCAAAAGATGTTGGGAGCATTTGTGTTGGTTGAGGAAGATGTCCACCTGCTGCTGCTGATAATGATGATGATGAATATGCTGTGTATGTGTAATAAGGATCAAACATGTTGAAGTTGTTCTTTAGACTCCATGATCATCTCTATGATCAAAAGCATCTCATTTGTGAACATCCTGTCCTTTTTATATGTCAACAACTTACATTATCTAATATTAATTGCTGACAAAGACACAGTAATTCGTTCTGCAACTATAATATATTACCAAGTATATTAAAAGCATACAATTCAATACTTTGTCTTATTCTTATGTTAGCAATGCAAATTTCTCACCTTTGAGTTTATTTCTATAGATTTTCTATGGAATTCAGAGCCGGTAGAGCAAATTATGTTTTGTATATGTGAACAATCAAAGCTGGAAAAATGGAAAAACCAAAAATGAGCAATAACTCTTGAAATATGCATATACACCTATCACTTGTTTTTTTTTTCTCTCTTTGATTACATTGTTTAAATAGGTGTATTCACATATGAAGCATCCTAACTTGCAACACTGGCTCTGAATTCTATAAAAAATCTATAGAAATAAACTTTAAAATTATCTAATATATCTTTTAGTTAAGATGGTAGAGTGTGGTTGCCATTTCTAGCAAGTCAAGCAACTTTATAGCAGTTTCTTCATTGAAATGGGGTTGTTGTATACACAAGGTGTCACATTCAGTCTTTAATCTGAATCCCCATCTAAATCTAATTGTAAGGTATCAGACCCAAACAACTGACAAAATAAAGTCTGAGACTATATTGCATTCATTTGGTATGTGTGTATGTGAGTGTATTTATGAATGTGTGTGTGTGTGTGTGTTTTATATCGTGTGTCAGATATTGCCTCTTTGTGCTTATTCTTTCACTGAATAGACATTGTTGCAATCCAAAATAATTTGAACATTTATCAAGCACTTTGGAGAAAAATATCTCACTAATTGTGATATAATTGTGGGATACGTAAGTCGCGCGTGTGTGTGAGAGAGAGAGACAAAGGCATACAGACACACTTTCTTATAATTTGGAATATATGATTCGATTCATGAAATTATTGAAACAAAAGCAGAATGGAGAGAAAACAGGACTAATTGCATGCCTTTGTTGACAGTGAAATAGCCATTATTGTCTACACTATATTATGGAAGATCATATGTATGTATGTATATATATATATATATATATATATAGGTTGACTGATAAATGACCCAACTAAAGAATAAATTCCAGTTCAATAATGCAACAGTTGAATCTCTCTCTGAAAAGACTGGTCTGAAAAGGTAAGTCCCATAAACAACCAACAGGGGTGCATGCTGAAAGTAGACAGTTAAATATTGAAGAGATAACAGCTGTTGTCAATCAGTCATAACACTAGTAACCTATGATGCTGAATAGCTAGTCCTATATTTTAGTTTACATATAAATAATAAATATATGAGATAATAATGGAGTAGCTTTCAGGGTTATATTGCTGCTCATGTAATTCAGTTGCCATAAATAATTTACTGTTAGTGATGAGAGTGTACGTACATGGTGGTCTATACTTGATAATATTCAACTGCCAGTTCAAAAGGTGCAGTTGACCAACATAAATCTGCTCCGTTTTGATCACTTAATCAGGGGAGGAAGAACACTGCCCCATAATCTATTTTTATGGCCTCAAAGTCTGGACAGAGGAAAAGACAAAGTTATTCTCACTGATCAAACTGCTGAAGGCATCCATCAACCAAATGGGACATTAAATTAGGTGCCAGACTAAGTCTGCTACTCAGCACTGGAAGAGTCCTTCCAATAGGCTTCCAAACAGACCAGCAGTATCACACAACACAAGATATCTTTACAACAACACCTGTATGTATATGTATCACACACACACATGTGGGCAAGCACACATAATTCATATATTCTATAATATATAATGTATTTCTTTCAACTATTTATTGCTAAAATTGTTTTGATATTGACAGATGTCGTTTAATATTTGACCATCATTTGCTTCAATGCCAAAGCTTGTAACATACAATCTACATTATATAAGTATATATCCATAAATACATATACATATACACACACACATACACACACACACACACACACAAACTCATGTGTATACATCATCATCATCATTTAATGTTTGTTTTCCTTGCTGGTATGGGTTGGAGGGTTTGACAGGAGCAGACAAGTGAGAGGACTGTGCCAAGCTCTACAGTCAGCTTCAGCATGGTTTCTACAGCTGGATGCTCTTCCTATCCCCAACCAATTTACAGACTGTACTGGGTCCTTTATACATGGCATCAGCACTTGCGAGGTCACCAAGTAAGTAGCTAGACAAATACCCCACCTCAACTGAGAGTGAGGCTGATATTGAGGAAGATGGCTTTGTGTCAGGTGATAAACTATGATAAAGGGACAGAAACAGATGTCTTTTTGTAGCGGGGGGGGGGGGATACATGGTTACCCCAGTTTGAGGGGGAGAGAAAGTGAGAGAGAAGACGGTATTGATATACCAGGGCATACCCTCAAGATACAAGCAAGGAGGTCAATGTAAATGAAGTGGTAGGGGACTGAACAGAGTGAGTTCACAAGGAGTTCACAAGAGTGTGAAAGGGGACAAAGTGAGGAGTAGGGGAATGCAGTGAGGGATGAAACACAAGTATATAATGGAATGACAGAATGACAAAGTGCAAGCACACCATTATCCAGTCACACATATTTCTCACTACAACCTCTCTCTCTCATCTCTGGTACACTGCTTTGCAATCCAGAGCACCTCACACTTCTGATCCTCATGCCATCAAATATTGACAAATCTCCTGCTTTCCAATTCTCTTTTTACTATGTAAAGTTGTCACCCAGCTTCTCTTGTAGCTACCTCACATAATTCTCTGTTTTTATATATTTGCTTTTATATCTTCAATATAACTCTCTCCATTTTCCCTGTCTTTCCAGGCCTATTTCTTTGCTTTTCTAGCACAGTCTACCTCCTTATTCAACCACCACATCACCCTCAGCCTAGCCAGGACTTTGCCCCAGCCACAGATTTGGTCTGTAGCCCTTGTAGTTATTGGTGTTATTTAGCATTGGTCAGCATGGAGTGAGTGGACTTATGATGAAAGTCATTCGAATTGTAAGCACCTCATCTTTTATATTCACAAGTATAACTAGGACTACAGTGTTCACTATAGCCTTCTGGTTTTAAGATGATAATGTAGGATTTAGGATTTGAGAGAGGTTTAGCTGCTATTTTCAGCTTCCCAGCCATTTTATTTTCCAGACATAGATTAGACGCCTCTGTTGGATAATGTGGTCCTATATACACTGAAACTTCTTTTTAGATGCTGGGATGTGATTTGCCAAAGACATGGCTGCTATTCTTAGTGGTTTGAGCAACTCCAGGTAAGCTGCATCATTGGCTTATCTTAACACCTGAGTCACAAGAGTAAACAATGATGTGGAGATAAAACTGGAATTATATTATCTTTTAATTAGATAACAGTTACTGTGTAAATTAGCTATGAATCAAAACATGTGACCATTTCTATGGAAATCCTCTTAGATTAATCTACCAGCACTTTGTCAGTGCTATGTTGCCAAGTGCCATAGCAATGTAAGTCAAATGAATTGATAACTCATGCCTTTATTCTCCAAAGTTATTTATTTTTTCACTCCCTGAAAAATCATACACAGCTAGAAATTATGAATAGCAACGACATGAATCATCGGCTTCCATTGAATAAATACAAGACGTATTGAGTACTTTTGTGAGTGTGTGTGTATGCATGAATGAGCGTGTGTATAAAGATATGAGTATGCATATATGTATGTGTGATGTGAATTTGTGGGTATATGTGTGTGTGTGAGTATGTGTACATCTATGTGTGCACGTGAGTATATGTAGTTTGACAATACTGGTAAGTAGGGCTGAAACAAGGAAGTAGGGCTGAAATATATCTGGGGTTCTCATCATACTCCCAACGTCAGGCTCACTCCCTCCTTACTGCATTGTAACATTTTACTTTTAATTCAGAGGTTGTTTCCTTTGCCCTCCTTGACCAGGATTAATTGGGAAACTAAATGACTTTTATCTCCTCACCAATTTTAATGCTGTTACCATTTAGTTTCCATGCTGAACATATCTCGAGATATTTTCTTCATGTCTTTATATATATATATATATATATATATATATATATATATATATACATACATACATATATATATATATATATACATATCCATATACTGATTGATACTCCTTGTCAGAAGGGTTCCATCCCTTCTTTGAACTTTTTGAACTTGCACAATTAGGTGCATGCAGGTGATTTCCCAGTTCAGCCTTTGCTTTGCTGGAACATTCACAGACGTGAAATTTATTTTTTTCTCTTCAGTAATGCAGTACCATGGTGTACACAGTGGTAAGACCATCTCACAAGCAGCTCAATTCCTCCCTGACACATGGGTTGTTAGAGGAGAAATCATTTGTGCACATTGCATCTTAATACTTGCTGGATCTCACTAGTGAAGCAGTCACATCAAAGTGGTGTGATCCACACACTTTTACCCAAAGACATCACACCTGTACTCCATTATGTACAGCTTTCAGCCAATGTTTCTCAGATATCCATATCTTCCACCTGAACTTCAAGGTTGCTTTTTATGACATGCTTAAAATGCTTCCTTGGTTTATTCTAAGGCCTTTTTCATTTTGGTCAGGTTATCATAACATATCTGCTTGGGCAGTCTGTTCCATTTTGATGACATGACAAGACCGATGCATCTGGTTCAAAATTATCCTTTTCTCAATACTAGGACTAACAGCTATCTCAAGAACAGCAAAATTAGGTATATAAGAAAACTTTATGTTCAGGATGCACTGGATATATATATATCATTTCAACAACATATGGGTGATAAATCAAACATCGTGTATAAGACATTGATGAGAACAATGATATAGTCATAATGAAACAACTGTAAGCCAGGGAATGAATGTTAAATCAGCTACTTCACTTTTTACTTATTGTTTATACTCTGCAACAGGGGAAAAAAAACCTTCCAGAGTTTCTGTTTATTCAAAACCTATGTTACCACTACAGAAATTCTCCTTTATACTTTTATTGTTTTACTTGTTTCAGTCATTTGACTGTGGCCATACTGGAACACCACCTGAAAGGGTTTCAGTTGAAGAAATCGATCCTAAGACTTATTCTTTTTAAATCTGGTACTTATTCTATCAGTTGCTGTTGTTGAACTGCAAAGTTATGGGAACATAAACACACCAACACTGGTTGTCAAGTGATGGTGGGGGGACAAACACAGACACAAAGATGCCCACACGAGTTTTGGTTGGCCCGAGGCTACAGAAGAAGACACTTGCCCAAGGTGCCATGTAGTGGGACTGAACCCAGAACCATGTGGTTTGGAAGCAAGCTTTTTTTAAGTAGCTGTCACTCACATGAGTAGCGTCTGAGATAAACACATTATATATATATATATAAACACAATCTCGGCAGAATTTGAACTCACAGTGTAGCGACAGGCAAAAAATACCGCTAAGCATTTCATCCGACACAAGTCCAGCAATTTTGAAGGGAGGAGGTTAGTTAATGCCAGCGACCCAACTACTTGACTAATCCTTATTTTATTAATCCGAGAGAGATGAAAGGCAAACTTGATTTTGGCAAGGTGTGAACTGGAACAAATATTGCAAGGCATTTATTCCCCAACACTCTAACATCATCATCATCATCATTTTAACATCCATTTTTCTATACCTGTATCGGCTGGATACAATGAAGTGAGGCTAATTTTCTATGCTCAGATGCCCTTCTTGTTGCCAGCCATCACAGATTTCTAAGCAGAATAATATTTCTTCTTGACCAGACATATTTTCATAAAACATCGGAAATGGATGACAGTGGCACTCATTTACAACTGCTGTGTGATATTAGGACAAGGAGATACAGATATATACACACACAAACACACATACATACATGTACATATACACACATATATAAGGTTCAAGCATGGTTGTGTGGTTAAGAAGCTTGCTTCTCAGCCACATGGTTTTGGGTTCAGTCTCCCTGTGCAGCACCTGGGGCAAGTGTCTTTTTGGATAGCCCCAAGTTAACCCATGTCTTGTGAGGGAATTTGGTAGTGAGAAACTGTGTGGAATCCTCTGTATATTTGTGTTTGTCTCCCCACCACTTGACAATCAGTGTTGGTTTGTTTACACCCCTGTAACTTAGCCTATTGACAAAAAAAGACTGATAGAATAGGTGTCAGTGTTTATAAAATAAATACTGAGATTGCTTTGTTTGGCAAAACCCTGTAAGGTGGAGCCCTAGCGCGACTGAAATGTGATGACCAAAATAAGATTATATATGTATATGAACATTCACACACACACAACAGACTTCTTTCAATTTCTATCTACCATATTCACTCACAAGGTTTTGGTTGAGCAGAGGGTATAGTAGAAGACAGTTGCCCAAAGAGTCACACATTGGGACTGAACCTAAAACCATGTGCTTGGGAAGCAAACG
>NC_142950.1:72500-137500 GCF_046866305.1 Octopus bimaculoides | reverse complement strand
TTACTAATGTTTACGTCTGTACCTCCGCCAAGTATGTATATATATATACATTTATCCTTTATGTTTCGAGTGAGGTGAGGATTATCCGCCTCTTATCTCTCACCCAAAGTGTCTCTGTTCTGTCGGCAACAGACGACATATCGACCTTTGACAGAGGAAACGCCGAATGTGGGAGTGGGAGTAACAGTGAGAGTAGGAGATAGTGTTGGAGTGGGAGTGGGAGAAGCGGCGGAGTGAGGAGTGATAGGCGAAGAGGAAAAGAAGAGCGTAGTAAGAGGAGAGAATGAAGTGTAGTAGCAAGAAGGGGAGGAGGGGAAGAAAGAGTCTGGACGAGCAGACGGCTTTCCTTCCGTCGATGGTTTGGTGTTGGTGGCCGGCAGAAGCCATCCATCCATCGAGCTCTGATGATTTCTGATGGATGGATGTGACCAGCTATAGCCATCTGGGGTCCGTTGATTTCTGATGAAATGAATGGTTGTTAATGCTGACTGGTGTGGGGTACCCGGGGATCGTTGCAGTTGGGTGTGGCTGGTCGCATGGCTGCTCGGTTGGTTGGTTGGTGGAAGACTAGAAGTTGTATTTGTTGGTTGTTCAGGCACTGACCGATTGCATGTTTGCGCATGCGCGTGTGTGTGTTTGTGTGTGTAGATATATATACCCAAGGTAAAGCGGACACTGACATACGAACCATTTCCACAAATGATTGCTAAACTAATTCTTAACTACGGTCATGACGAAAAGGCCAAATCACTACACCAGTTTTCATTATCGTTAGTTCAGAGTTGTATACCTGGCAAGGGTACATACTTGTGCTACTTGCCATACACGACCTTCGCCACGACGGTCGATGTGAGTGTCACTACCTCCGAGATATCGGCGACAGTAGCATCCCAACGAGTGACCCGAGGCATAACGAAAACATCATCTTTTCAAAGAATTTGCCATCACCACGATCCAGTCCACTTCTATCACTTTTACCACTTCTACCTGCATACAAGGGAAACTTCTAGGTGGTCGCTCGATCTGCCTCAAAATAGGGGCTGAATTTCCATCAAATAATACACTACCGACTTTTTAAGGAAAGGAGAAAATAGGTATCAGATAATGTAGTTAGTGATATACGAAAACTGATTGGATGGTCACGGTTGAAACGTCTTTATAATCATAAGGCTTATCTGCTGGATTAGGGATGATTTAGAAGAAAACAACCACCTTCCGTTCACCTCATCATAATGATTTCTAATGTTAGTCTAAAGGAGAGAGAGAGAGAGAGAGATGGAGAGGTAATTCCATCAACTTCGATACTTGACGGATATTTTATTTTAATCAACTGGAAAGGGTAAAAGGTAAAGCTGATCCCGTCAGTATTTGAACCCACAACGTTTGGGCCGTAAGGTAAATACCGCAAGGTATTTCTGTCCGTCATACAAATGAGTCGTCTGTGAACCAAGCTGAATGGTGATGATGATGCTGGGAGAGGAGGGCGGCGAAGGATGGAGACACGACTACAAGGACGAATTATGAAAAACGATAGTTCAGAGGTTTACACTAGAAACAGCAGCCAATGCTTCCTCAAATTATGTTCTGCTGTCTTGAAAAATAGAAAGGATACATTGATAGATTGTTTGAATAAAAGCCAGAATGATGGTGAATGAAACAACTGTGATTTGAGGTTAGCCCAATTAGAGATAATTAGGTCTGAACAATAAGAACAATGACAACTAATTTTGAAAAGAATTGAGGGAAAATTAGTACTTTTTTTTCCCCTTCTGAACACTGTTAAAATGTCAGAAGTGTCTGCAATCCAGTGCAGCCTGGTATCTCTCACAAGTGAGTGTGGCTCTGTAACAGAGACCATGCTTTCACTAATTGTTTTGATAGTCTATGAAATCAAAAGCAGGCATCGACACCTTCCTGTCATCCTCTCTGCCTTTGACCCAGCCATGACGTGACAGCTGGAGGAACAAGTGTAGCACCAGCATCTGACTGGAGCCTGGTACAGTGCCCCAGCTTGCCGGCTCTGGTCAAACTGTTCAACCCATGCCAGCATGGATAACAGACGTTAAAGGATGATGATGATAATAGCTGAATTTTTAAGTTTATCTCTGGAGATTTTCTATAAAATTCAGAACCAGCTCTGCAAGTTACAATGTTTCGTACAAAAAAATATGAAAAATATACAAAAAGAGACGCCTGCATCTAAGAAACATTGTAAGTTGCTGGCTCTGAATTCTAAAGAAAATCAATAGCGATAAAAAAAAAAAGTGGATTTTGCATTGTTAACACAAAAGTAAGAGAACAATATTAAGTTGTAAATCTTTAATAAACTTCATAATATATTATGGTTGCAAAACAAAATGCTGTGTCTTTGCAAGCAATTCATATGTATGTGTAAAAGTGTGTGTGTGTGTTAGTGTCTACTTGTCTTTGACATTGCATGATAGTTGTAAATGAGTGCCATTGTCATATAAGCAGTGTCATTCATTTCCAGTATTCTGCAAACTGATGTACAGCCATGGGCAAAATATTACCTTATTTGGAAACAGACAAGGGTTGACAATAGAAATGGCTGTTGTAGCAAATCTGTATCAATAAAATCGTTCCATCTATGCAAGCATGAGAAAGTGAATATTAATGTGTTGATGATGATGATGATGATGATGACACCAATGACGATGACAACAACAATGATGACAGTGACAACAACAACAATGACAATGATGATGATGATATTTTAAAAAATTAGTTGCATATCAGTGCAACGTAATGCGCCATTTGAGAAGCACTGCATTATAGAAAACTGCAATAACCCAGTTACTATTTTATGAATCCTACAAAGAGGAAAGGTAAAGTTGGTGGTATTTGAACTCAGAAAGTAAAAGATTACAACGAAACACCACAAGGTATTTGGTCTGATACCCTAACAATTCTATCAAGGTGGTTTGTATGGAAAGAGTTGAATGAAAGCTAAATTTTCAGTTAAGATTTAGTTAAATGACGTGTGAGCAGAGTCTAATGCTCGCCACAGTGTGAACATAAGAACCAATGTAAATAGGTTAATCTTATTAACAACTAAAATATTACAGCTTATCAACATCTTCATTGTGAATGTAGTGTATTTGGTGAATTCAATATATTCTCAGGTAACAGGGTGGTGTTATGACCTCGACATCTTGAGTGTGAATGAAGTGGGCTTGGTGAGTGTAACATGTTGGCTTCATAGAGTAACATAGCAGCAGAATTGTTCAACCCACAGACAAAATACTCTGAAGTATTTAAATAGTTCCCTTTAGATTTTTGAATTCAAGTTAGAGTGAGTTGTAAAGTACTACTAAAGGATCAACATAACCAACTGTTTTCTCATTTTAGATTTATGACCTGGTGCCGAGCTTTGGAATTTATAGTTTTATTCTGCTTGGCACAGCATGTATTAAAGTGTTATGTCTTTAACAAGCTCAACTGTGAAACCAAAAACTTATTCCTAATGACATAATGTTACAAGAATCTATAAATTTGTGCATTAAAATAAGAATAAAAATATTTAAAATATGTGGAATTTTCATGTACTCTGCAAGTTATTTATTATTATTATTATTATTATTATTATTATTATTATTATTAAGGCAGTGTACTGGCAGAATGATGAGCACATCAGACAAAATGTTTGGTGACATTTCTTCTGGCTTTACATTCTAAGATCAAATTCCACGAAGGTCAACTTTGTCACCTTTACAGGGTCAGTAAATTAAACAACTGTTAAGCACACAGTTAATGTAATCAATGTCCTCCTTCCCTCAAAATTGTGCATAAAATTAGAAAGAATTATTCATGTTGTTGTTATTGCCTTTCATCTTAATGAGGTCGTTTGTGGCAATTGAAAGCAAGTGTGACCATCCTGTAGTGTCCTTCCTTTTCAGTCTTCTGTGAAAACGTCTGGTTATGGGGAAATATTACCTTAATTGGAAACAGGTGGATGTTGAAAACAGAAAGGGCATCCAACTGTAAATACACGCACATACACACAACTATATCTGCATGTGTGTGTGTGTACAGCTGGATGCATGTTGTGTGGTGAAATGCTGTGAACTTTTGATTAAACTGTTAGAAACTAGGAACCAATGACATTATCTTCTTCACAAATTGTTGTAAAATACAAAGAAAAATAACTTTGATTGCTACACACTCACAAACATTTTTTCTTTTTTGATGAGGTAGAAATCTTAACAATCATTTTATGTTTACAATAGATTTCATGATATTTCAATTGGGTTGACGACGTATTGATTGACTGTAAATATTGGTCTATCTCAGCACTGTATATTACATTGCTGATCATCCACCTAAACTTCACTTTCATTTACTGGGGTTGGGTGGGTGGGTGGGTATGCAGGTAGATCAATAGGTGTGGTGTGCATAGGTAGGTGTAAGTTGGCAAGGAGTCTGGTGCATTTGTACGCCTGCTTCTCTTTATATACGTAAGCAGGCAAACAAATTATTTTTGGTAATTAAGAGATTTACTTAGTCAACTGGATAAAGATATCTGTTGCTACAACTGCTGTTGGTGCTGCTGTTGTTTAACTCAGGATCAGCCTTGATTATGCAGATGTATGATAAAAGGTATTCCAGCCATGGCCACCACCGTTTAGCATATCAACAACCAAATTGTTAAATAGTTCTTACCTTTTTATGACAATAAGGCAGATTTTGCTATTATTTCTAGCATTCAGCTTAACCACATAGAGATTCCTTCATCAGCTTGAAGTAGAAGTCACATGACCAAACAAGTAATTTACTGAACAGCCAATTCATGGTGCACAGGTTCAAATCTCACGTAAGTGTTTTGTTATCGCTAGGAATTGTGAATGCATTCTGAAGTATTGATCCCGTATTGAGTTGTTATCGGAATATTCTGAAGAATCAGAGAAGTGTTCTAAGGTATTGAGATGTACTCTGGGGAGTTTGATTAAAGAGATTAGGATCTGTTTAAAATCTTTTCAGTCTTATCTACCATAAAATCGCCTTCATTTTGGCAACCAGACAGAGGGAAAAAAAACCATCGACCATTTCTAATGAAAGGAAGGCAGATGATGGAGTGATTCTCATGGTTGGCTTCATTGATATTTGGATTTGTCCTACACAACAACAACAACAACAGCTATTTCATGGAATTCAGCAAAACTCAGAACAAATACATTTAGAATGGTTTTATTGCTTTGCATAGATTTTGATTCAGGTTTGCTATTGACATTTAATGCAGGTAGACTTATTCAAAACCCCTTATTAGCAGGGCCAAGTCAGGGATTTCTAGTAGCTGTCTGTAGTTCCTGGGTTGTAATTCTTCCTGATTATATTGTTCAGTAGTTTTCCACAAACTCTGAAAGTCTCTAGAGAACTTCATTATTCTTAACCATCACTAATCTTCTAAAGAATGTAAGGATTGACATTGATTGACTGGTAGAGAACTGTGAGTCTTTGACAACATTCTAGAAACCAGGCATCTCTTTTGGTCTTTGCTTCACCAAAATGGGTGCCTGACATTTGGAATGCTGTTAGACACTTACAGTTCAATTCAGTGAAAAGAAACGAACTGTAGAAATACATCTATGACAAAAGATAACTCAACCCACTCACAATTTAGGAATCTCTGCAGAGACTGCAACCACTTTATTGATGGTACAAAAAAGGTTGTAGAAGGAGATGGTCTATACCATTAGAGAGAGAGAGAAGGGAGAAGGTCCATATCATTAGAGAGAAAGAGAGAGAATGAGGAGGAGGAAGAAAGTCGATATTATTCTGCATTTGTGTGTTAAAAATGCAGGCGCAATTAAAAATGTTTAACATAATGAAACAATGTCGTGAAGGTCTATGAATTTATATCTTTAAAAGATACATTGCAAGATAGTTAAAGTGAAACATGATGGTTATTTACACAGACAGGCAGACTGATAGATACGTAAGTAGGTAGGTAGGTATGGGTGGGTGAGTCAAAGATGTATCAATAGTTTTGCAAATAATTGGATAGCAAAAAGTGTAGTTTGTTTATATATTTTTTACAATTCTCTTACTTAATGCATGCACTTTCATGCAATTAATGAGAGAGAGAGAGAGAGAGTGTGTGTGTGTGTTGACTGAAAGGAACACGGGTGTAGAAAGCAGTTACACGATTTTAAATGTCATATAAAAGAATAAAATAAAAGTTTAGTTGTTAAAGGCTTTAGCGTTGAACCATTTCTAAGTCTTCAATCTGTTGGTGAAGCTGTATGGATACAGATTCAATGATGAACAGAAGAAGATAGAAGACAGCTGGTTAGATATAGTAACACAGAGGTAAATCAAAGTGAAATCATTTTAGCAAATAGTTGCGAATGTTATTTTTACCATTTTATGTGTAGTAGGCCAAAGGCTGAGGCATCACAAATTATTTAGGCTTTGTTTCTTTTCAGTTATTTGGTTTAAACGTTTGTTCATATTGTTAGAGTTGGGAACAATCGGAGGCATTTCCATTAATTAAAAAAAAAACAATTGCCAGGGGAAATAACTCTGACATTCTTTATTTCTGACGGTGGATTTTTTTCAAAATAGTTTTATGTATTTTCTGAGTTTCTCCAGGATCAAAATTTCTTGGTTTCAAACTCATTGCATGACACTCTGGGCCAGTGTATTCTACCATAATCTTAATCCAGTGTTTTTGAGTGAAAGGATGTAGACAGAAATTGTTTGGAAGCTCACCAGATGCAATGCACCAGAAATTCAATAGGCATTGCAGAGTACAAATGTTTGTTAAATCCTCAGCCTCTTTCACAATAATTACAAGATGGATTGTACCAGTAATTCAATGGGATACTCGTGTCACACGGTTTTTGAAGGAAGATGACTTTAAAGATATATCTATTGAAAACTCAGCCGCTCTTGGAGAGGGAATATACATGAAATTCAAACTTTGCCATCTTGCGATAGAGCAGGGATCTTCAAAGTAGTCAATATCGACCCCTGGGGGGGGGGGGGTCGATAGATGTCTAAAATGCACATCTGCTCAATTATCACTAATACATATTTATTTTCTTGTACATGCCTGGGGTGGGGATCGTTGAGGAGTTAAAGATTCCATGAAGGGGTCGATGATCTAAAAAGTTTGGAGATCCCTGCTATAGAGTCAAGACTTCACCATTCCAGCCTTGGTTTCAAATAAGTGTAATGATCCAGAAGGTTCTTCCTTTTAAATGGTAGGTTGTGATGAGGAGGAGGTTTATCTGCTATTTCTTGCAGGTTAAACAACTTGAGGTTTTATCTTAATGTTATTTCAGTTTCTTTATTGTAAAGTCTTTTCCTTTCTTCTTTTGTATGGTTCACTAGTCTCCTCTTTTCTGAAAGGCATGATGGTGCAACTTGACTGGTGACCTGTCTTTGGAATGGTAGAAAGGTATAACTTGACCAATTCCAGATCTTCTAAAAGCAACAAAGGCTCAGCAAATATTTCTTTCCATCACCAACTATTTGGTCTTGAAGCAGAAATGGCTTCCATTTTCTAATGCCCAAGCAATATATGACAGTTTTGTCCCCAAGATTTAATCTAGACACTCTGAACCAACAAGGAGTCAATATGTGGTTGCTCAACCTGCTAGAAATGCAGTCAATGCTTCCTCAAATCATTATTTAACGTGTCTTCCATGCTGGAAATGGTTGGATACTTTGACAGCAACTGGCAAACCAGATGACGATACCGAGCTACATTGTCTACTTTGGCAGGGTTTCTATGGCTGAATGCAACTTCTTAACACCAACCACTTTACAGCTTATGAAATTTAAAGAAGGAAGAACATATTAGATGATGTGGACTGAAAAAATAACAGGATGTTCATAGGTGGAATGTCTTTTAGCATAGGTCTGCTCTAGGCTTAAAAACAACATTGCCAACTGTGGCCCATCAATTCCACCTGCAATAATTTTATATTCACTATTATACTGTTATACACACACACAAACACACATGTGTATATATATATATTTAAGTTCAAACTAATACAATACAATATTCATTCTCCAAAGAAAATAATGTTTTTGAACCAATGGAAGTTCTATACAATTGCTTGACCTGCTACAAACACCAGCCAAATTGTTCTCTTTTACATTCTAATTTCTAAAGAAGAAAAGGAGACATATACTCCAAGCAAAGACAAGATGGTCACTAATCAAACAACTTTGGCCATATACGCTGAATCCAGCTTGGCCTGGGGTTAAACAATAACAAAGCATTGTTTTAAAACAAAAACCAAATACAAAAGATTTGCTATAAAAATATTACATTTTATTCCATTTTTTTAAAATTTCTACTACATAAGCATAAAACCAAAATTTTATTTTGTCTTCTGAAGAGTAAGATAAAATCTAAGTTTTTAATTGATAACAAAACAATTTTTTCTTTTCTCTTTTTTTCTTTTTTGTTTTGAAATTCCTCATAATGAATGTCATTTTGTAGAAAATACAAATAGGTTTTGCAATGATACATTTAATTTTTTCATTTTCTTTTCTTACTCCCAAAACTAAATAAGTTACAAAATTTCTTTATGAAAATCCTAAATATATTCAGTCATTTTCTGAAAGGGTTGATGACTTTCTTCATTGATTAAGGTTGATTAAAAGAGAAAGGATCATAAAATGGTAAATTTAAAATACAATTCTGAAAGTGGTAATCACTATCATTCGTTGAAAACAGACATTAGAAAAATGTGTATTTTCACACTAAACAGCTTTATTTTGTAAGACAACTAATTCCATCTTCTAAATTCATTTCTCTTTTTGGCTTTCTTCTGTCTGTTCTTCAGGTTTTTTTTCTGATTTATCAATTTTGCTTTGGTATTTGGCTTTCACTTTGTATTTCAGCCTTTTCACATCAGCAATCAAGTGTCCGACATTCCACAGCCAGAGAATCTAAATAAACAGACAGACAGACGAGTAGGCACATCAACAAACTGGTATAAAAAAAGAAAAATAGACAAATTGGCAATCGTCGTTAATGGCTGCACATGGCTACACGACAGGCAAATAATATAGAGACAGAGACAGAGACAGAGACAGAGACAGACAAGCGGGTATATGTGTGTGTGTGTGTGTGTGTGTATGGTAAGAAGTTTGCTTAACCATGAGTTAGTCACAATTCCAGACAGAAATATCACTGCTTTTCAATGATAAAGCAGCATTTGAATTCTGAATGCCCAGAGCCAGAAGAGATACTGCAAGGCATCCTGTCCAATGCCTTAACAGTTTTGCCAATCCAGAACTCTGGATGGGAACAATTCTGATTTTACTGATTCTGTCACGGCCATGTTTCACTGCAGCCCCAAGACAAATCCTTAAGGCACTCCACTCACTACTAATATCTTAGCGAGGGACCCATTGGCTGCCACAACCTGGTTTCTGTCTTTTAAGAATTCATGTTTCTACTATCCCAAGTCTCGATAGCTTGTGACATATCATCCCACAACCAAGTTTATCAAAGGCCTTTACAAAATCAAGATATATCACATCCACATTTGAGCAAGTCATAGATTGTTTCAACATAAAACTGCAGAAGCTGTCAAGGCAGCTCCTTCCAGAGTGGAAGCAATGCTGACATAAATATATATTTCTCATTTTCACATCCACTTCTCCATACTCCCATCAGTCAGGCAGATTTTCTACAGCCAGATGCCTTTCCTGTCACCAACCTTTACCTCTTTCCAATTAAGGTAATATTTCCTCATAACCATATGTGTTTTTACAGAAAACTGAAAACAAATAACAATGCTTGTATAATGGTGACACTTGTTTTCAACTCCCATGCAATGTGAAGGTAAAGAGACAGTTAAAGCTCTCTCTTACACACACACACACACACATTATGTTACTAAAAAATAGCTGCCCTCAGTTTCCCCCAGGGCCTCAAGACAGCTCTGGGATCTGGCACATGCATTCCTCACTGTGACCCTGAGAATATCTTAGTGCACCTCTTTAATCTTGGTCACCAGTTCAGCCTTGGTGTTTCAGGTGGGGCAATTGTTGTCTTTCTCATTTGCAACCCACACATAGTAATCCATGGGGTTACAAGACCAGAAATTGGTTGCTGAAGTCACAGAAATTCTTCAACAACCATTTCTGACTCTGTCCAGAGATATGGCAAGGAACCAAATCCTGCTGCCACACATATATAACCTTCCAGCAACAACCCTATCGAGCCTGGATTTGACCACAGTCTCACATAGCTGTCTGAATTGAGCCTAGAGTGCTCTTCAAAGGAGTTGGGTTTGCATGACATCACTCTCACTGGAGACACACCCAAAGACCATCACAGATTGAGGGAACTTGGTTTTCAAGATATGTGAGACATCACAAGTAAAGTTGATGTTAAAGCACTGAATCACGTATCAAGAGAACATTTTGCTCGGAAATAATTACTGGAATATTAAGATAGAAGAAATGATAACAGCTCGTTAAATGACGGTGGTATTATGGAATATTAAGGTAGCAAAAAGCAATAATACATACAACTATAACCAAACAATTCAAAAGTATTGGTACTGAGAACACAAGCGAGATAAATAGACCATTGCTGTCAAAGTACTGTTGCTCAGCAAATAATCTGGAAAATAACATATAAATAAATATTAAATAATATAGAGTAGAATACAATAACAGTTTGTGTGTGTGTTCAGAACGAACAATGAATTTAACAACACTGAAAACAAAGAGAAAATAAATGTAATTCTTGGTTTAAGTTTCAATGAAAGATTAAAAAGTGGAAGAGTTTTTGAGATTTCAGGATTAAGCTGTTCTTCAGAAAATTCTGAGAAAGACGTGTTGAGAAAGGAAAATGAAAATATCTAAAACGATAGATTGCAACTGTCATTTGCAAATAAGTAAGACTTGGTGATATGTGCCAAGCCTTTGCCAGTTGTTTTAGGTGTCTGTGTAAGAAGCAGGGGGACGGGGGGGGGGGGGAGATACGGTGGTTCTGAATGGAACAACAAAATCAAAACTGCAGTTCGTCGCCATAGAAACCACTTTGTCGCACTTACCTCCCTTCGACTACCTTTCAGTCATTTTGAACTGAAAAAAAAATCTCTTCGCCAACATTTACTGGAGAAAGTTTTTCCCGACATTCAACTCATTCAAAATACCTTATACAGTTGAAGCTGGTTATTGCCATCTTTCTGGGACGAAACCATTTTGATGGTGATGCTGATGATGATGATCAATCATCATCACCGTCATAATATTAATTCTTTCTGTTATAGGCAGAAGGTCTGAAATTTGGGGGAAGAGGGTCGGTTGATGACATTGACACCAGTACACAACTGGTACTTATTCTATTGACCCTGAAAGGACACAGTCGACCTCAGAAGAATTTGAACTTAGAATGTAAATGAGTTCGAATTCCACCGTGGTCAGCTGTGCATAATAAATAACTGATAACAATAACCAGCTGATAATAAGCAAACAAATAGTTTTGGAACCAATAATTTTAATAACAATAATTGGTTGGTGTAAAATTTCTGTGATTATAATAACCAGCTTCCACTGCATTGAATTTGTTTTACTTTGTTTTACTATTTTATCAGATCAGTCATCAATATGGGTCACAGGTTTATACAGCAACATCTCATCGAACATTATTTAACTGTAATGTCACTACTACTACTACTACTACTACTACTACTACTAACAACCAATTAGATTACTACACCTACCAACCAATTAGTGGTAGATTAAATCAGGATGATTACAACCACCACAAGTAAGATCTGATTCACAGTTAGTTTCTATTAATGCACTACTAACAGTCATTAATTTATTAGCAACATGTGTGCACACGCATGCGTGCATGCATGACGTTCGGTGCAACTTCTTTGAAAGCAACAGGAAAGAATAGTCTGACCGAAGGAGACGTCAAAGGAGGCCAGCAACAAGGACTTCTAAACCAGCCATGCTCCACTTCTCCTGTTCTTAGTGTCAGCATTCGTTTAGGTTAAAAACAGGCTAAAACAACCATCTTAGAACACAGATAAATCTAATGTCATCAAATTTTCAATACAGGGAGATACCAATGGTAATAATGTGTGGGGGGGGGGAGCAAGAATGACTGAGTGGTTAAGACGCTTGCTTTGCATTCACATGGTCTACAACACAACAATAGTCAACAAACAAAAAACAGTCAAAATTTCTTATCCCAAATTAGCACCTACTTTGCTATTTATGTTGTCATGCAGCAGGAATCCCTAGGAATTTGGACACCATTGACTTCATTCACAAAAATCCTAAACTCTTTTCTAAACAATCTATGGTCTGAAGTTTTACTAATGAGGTCCTATAAAACTGAAACATGTCTTTAGTTGTCACCATACAACAAAAGATCAGACTCCCTCACCATTGCATTTTATATTTAATTTTAATTAATTAAAATTTTGGGGTTATTTCCCCACTTTTTTAACCAGAAAATGATTGCTTTCAAGTTTTTGGCCTACATCATGTACACTAGCATTCACTTAATGAGATGTATAAATGTATGGACATATGCACGTATGGATGTATGCATGTAAATACCTGTAGTTTTTAGCAGCCCACTCGTTTATGTATTTTGCTGAATAGACCAGTAACACTGAAAAAAAAAAGAAAGAAAAATAATCATTATAACACAATAACATCTTATTAACTATTTAAAAGACATTTCTGCAGCTATATTCGGTTCTGTTTTATTAATGTTTTTACATTACACAGGGTCCAAGAGACGACATTTAGAAATTTAATAAAAACCACTCTAATCTAAAGAAAAACAAAAGTGAAGGACTAGCCGAATGGGTGAGAAATTCACTTGGCAGCCATGAAGTTCTGCATTTGATCCCACAGACTGACAAGCAAAAGCATTCCATCTTTTATATATCAGACAACATTGGTCAATGCAACCTTTGGTAGAGTGTGATTTAAAAGAAACTTGGCTGCCATTTCTAGTATATTATGTGGTCAAGTAGGAGTTCACATGTTTTCTATTTTGAAGGACTGAGTCTGTTTATGACAAAAAGGAGTGAAATAAGGAGGATTTGGGCCAGAGGAAATGGAATTAATTGCTGCTAAAATTGAAGTGAAAGAAGTGAGTAACAGGGACAGTTGGTTGTAGTAACATACAGACACGATCTTTGGAAGTTTGGATAAATGATATAACCTAGACAAGAGAAATGAGAGAGTTGAGAAAATTGTCTTGGAGAAGAATATGATGTGGGGCTTAGTATTAAGAAGAAAAAAAGATTGGAATCTAAGTTGGGAAAAAGTTGATGATGTCAGAGAAGAGGGAAGATTGTGTAGCAGATTTCATTATAGCTTTCTGGCCTCTTGGAGAAGTATAGGTGACAGTGCATTAGGTGAGAGAAGAATTCGAGGTAAATAATGAAATCAGGGCAAATGGCAAATTCAGAGAAGGTTTAATACAAAACTCATGATGAGACAAAATGATGAAATAAGAGAAAGAAATACTTACACATGACAGCAAAATGCAGAGTTTGAGAAGTTCCATGTGATTTGGTAAATATAGTAAGGAGAGCACAAATAACATGGAAGGTACCAAGTCCAAGGAACCATCTTTCACTCCAATCCACCTGAAAACAAGACAAATATAATTTAGCTTAGTAAATGTTCAATATTATAATTCCTTTTTTGGTGGTGGGGATTCTTTATTTGGTTAATCTTTAAATTTATCTGCAAAAACTATTTATAACTAATAACATCTCACATTAAGTCAGTGAATTAACATCAATACAATCGTTTCACATGTTCCAAATGGCTCTGTCACATCTCTTAACACGTGAAGAACTGTGTGTTTAAAGCACACTCTTCAATTCATAATAAATGATGAGATGACCACAGTAAGAAACTTCAAAAGAACAATGTGTGTGTGTGTGTGTGTGTTCCATTGGTTATGTTTGAACTATTGGTCAAGCCAAGCATACTTGACCAGCCGGGATGTGTGCAATATATCTAATCAGAGCTTCTACATGATCACTAGAAAAAAAAAAAAACTGGGAAAAACAACCAAATCTCCATCAAATCAGGGTCTACTATCTTAAGAGTAGGACACATTAGATGATGTAGTCCTAGATACCTTAAAGACACAAGAGGTCATAGGTTGAAAGCCTTTGCTCAATTAGCCTAGGGTTAAAGAACATCAACTAGATTTGATGAACAAACATGAATCTCTCTACATTATCACTGAACCTTTTTGAAGTAACAGCTTCATCAACTCATTTAGTTACAAAGAGATCCCAAAGAATAATAGAATTCACCTTTGTCATAAAATTGACTTGCTAATCATAAGAGTCTAATTCCACTAATAGGGAAGTTATCTGCAAGGAACTGATAGGGCACCATCCACTTGGCACTGGATGTTTTTTGGGTTTTTTTTTTTTTATCTAAGTGTTAAATTATATTCTTATAATACATCCCAAAATATAGAAAACTGGCAGAGTTACTAAGAGCATTGGATAAAATGTCTTGTACACACAATTGAAAATCTAACCAATGCACACACAACTCAACATTTAATCATGCAACATGTAAAAGTGGGGGTGGCTAACATACATTATGAGTGTATATTAGCCACTCCCACTTTTACAAAACTGTTGTTTTGTAAAAATGTTGAATCAATTACAATTACACTGCAGATAACCCAATAACAAGGTCACAACTGAAAGGTTTTTTGACTACAAGTCTGCTTGATTAGGAATTGACCTAGGGTTAAACAACATCAATAAATCAGAATTTGTCTAATGTTACTAAAAATATGGCATGGTGTTCGACAGATTCAGAAGTCAATAAATGCAGAAAAATTTGGTAAGACACTGTTTTATTTCTGAAACAGTCTGAAGCCGATTAATATCTCTCAGCTTTGCCTGGCAAGAAAACGGGATGGTCACAGCTGGAGCAGATCTAATCACAGTCTTGAGGTGGAGGGAGTTGAACAACAAAGATATATTCTCGCAATTGCTTTGAAATTATTGTATTGATTAAATACATTTATTAAATGTTTGTATGTGAAGAAATCTTTTGATTCTCCCACCTCGGCCACTACTCCACACCTGAACACCAAATTAAGGAAAGAGCTCTTTCTATGCAATTGCTTGACCTGCAAGGAATAGCAACCAAGTTCCAGTGAAAACACATTGCCCCTAGTATATATTAGGGACTACATTGTTCAATATACTTTTTTTTATTGTTTTACAGGTTCCAGACACTGAACTGCAGCCAGGTGGGACACCAACTTCAAGGGTTTTAGTTAATGATATCAATTCAAGTACACATCTTAAAAAATTACCTCTGAGTTGTTAGACTATCAAACAAAATGCCTCCAGTATTTAGTTATGTTTTGAATAACGATGGATGGAATATCTTTAATCATAGGTCTATTCAACAAGAGAAAATCAGGGACAAAAACCCAACAAACTATTTCTCTTTACTTCTGCATGTGTTCAGACACAACTAAGTCAGAGACTGGAGGAAGCAAAGTGAATAATTTCTCTGCTGGAAAATTTCTCAAAACAATAGTGAACATATGCCAACAAAGCCAAACTTCATTCAGATCCCACTTGACTGTCCTAGACATATTTTCAAAGAAGACTGGAAGCAAAAGACACCATGTCCATAATAATGACACTCTTTTACAACTATCTCACGATAGGAGACAACACACACACATGCAGGCAGACATGGCTATGGTTAAGAAGCTTGCTCCCCAGCCACATGGTTCTGGATTCAATCCCATTGTGTGATACCTTGAGCAAGTGCCTTCACCTCCAACTCTGAGCCAAATAATGTTTTGTGAGTGAATTTAGTTGAAGGAAACTGTGTGGAAGCCCACAGTGTGTATGTATTTTGCCACCTTTCTTCCTTAGAGCATGGTAGGTAACTATCTTATGTTGAAAGGACTAAGGAAAGACCCTTTCCTATTCGGTCAAAGATTGTTTAAAGTTCCATTTGGAATGAAGGGTTTGGGTGAAGAGGGAAGTGCTTCTGCAGTGAATTCATCAAAAGGTGGAGGACAGTGGTAAAAATGGAGAGTACAGGAACGATTCTAAGCCTGCACCTGGAAACTGGAGACAACAGCTGGGGCAGAGCATTTGCCCTTGAGGGTCAAGATCCCAACTCCATCATTTCCCTGATAGGGCTTAGTTATAGATGGTCCCATATCAGAAGATTGTAACAACGTACTTCATTCCATTTTTTTTCTCCTCGTCCTATTTTAAGTAAACTACTTACAAAGAACATAACCTGTTTTTTTGTAACAACCTTTTCAACCATGTCACTGAGACAAATAGATCATTATCTGAAGGCAAAGGATTAGCAGAATTGGTGAACATCGTAAAAAATGCCTTGCGATATTACTTTCAGTTATTTAATTTCTGAGTTCAAATCCTGCCATGCTAAACTCGGCCCTTCATCCCTCCAGAGTCAATACCAGTCGAGTACTAGCGTTGATCGAAAAGACTCATCCCCTTCCCTTCAAAAATGCTGGCTTTGTGCCCAAACTAGAAACCATTAAGATAATTACTGTTGTTATAAACATTCACTTGTGAACCTGTCTATTGCGCTGAACAGCATTAATGTCATTGAGAAAGGGAAAGCTATGTACGATAAAGAAACATCTTTACCACCACTTAATTATTCTAATCCCCTTTAATGTTGAGCCAATACCAGTAAAGTTTAGAATATAGAGAAACTCGGAGTGTACAAGGTCATAAAATGAATTTAAACGGTTTACAACATGAGAATGTGTATACGTGTGTATGACAAGAACGAAATCTATTCTCATTGTTACTCTAAACCCGTTCATTCCGTTTAGCAACCTTAAAACAGCAAGGATAATGTACAGCTGCCAACGATAGAGCTTTTATGCGGTTGCTCGTCCTGCTAGAAATCGCAGCCAAAGTCAAATCTTACCGGCTTCAAAAAAGTAAGACAAGTTTCCCAATGTAATCTTGCATGCATACATACATACATCATAAATAATAAATAAAAAAAAGTCCTTGACCATGGAAGCTGCTCTAACTGTTGAGAAAGCAAATTGATGATTAAATTTAGAACTCTATTCTCGAAGACTACCCATGTAATTAATCTTAAGAAAAGAAATTGGAGAAAGTAAGTGCATTGTGTACCTTGTACTTAATGTAAACGAAGTACAATAGATGTTACACACAGACTTATTAAGTAAAATAACATCACAACACAAACGATGTACAATATACATCATACAGACGAAGTACTACGGACATCTTAGGCACCAAGTACAATAGGGAATAATTAGATGTGTAAAAACAATTAAAAACGAAGTACAGCTGACAAAAGTAAAGTAAATACATATAGAAAGGATAAAGGCAAGGTACAACAGTTAACTGAAGAGTACCTCAGGTAATGCGAGTACCTCATCATGAGATATCGACATGAAAACTGTAAAATCTACTTCAAATAACAGCCAAGAAAAAAAAAAGAAGACGCATTGCAGAATGTAGTCGGGGGTACATTTAGATCGGAAAAAAAAAAAGAAAAAGCGTGCAGAAATACAGAGTTGGAAAGTCTGGCTTAGAGAATGACATTCCACCCATGACAATCTCTGTCACTTTTTATTTGCTCAATCAAAGCTTCCTGGGGTCTGAACAAAATCCTACAAGCCACGACACAGAAAGTTCCTTCTACAACAATTAACAGTATTTAATTAATCGTGTTCTATTCCATGAACACAAGGGGAGAGAGAGATACAACTATGTTTTAAATACACGGAATTAGAGATATTTATAGATCAAGAAATTCAGCAAAGTTGTTATACTTTCGTTACTAATTAGAATAATAAAGAAACCAATTTGTTCGTATTATGTTGCTGGTCAGTTCTCGTTAAGTGACCCACGATGATAAGAAAAACACGACGTGATCCCACCGACTTTTATTATGGTCTATCCAGGTCAACATTATCTGATGTGTCCTTAATTCTTTATTTAAATACAAGATAGAAAATGCTATTTGCTATTTCCAGGAGGACGATCAACTAAATAAAAGGCTTCGTTCGTTTGCTGAGAGGTAAATGTGTTGCAGGGTTCGTCCCCCAAATACGCCACTAGTTTCGGAAGTTTCTCAAAAACAAGCGGATTGATGAACTTCCACAAATTAACCAAAGCGATTTTGTTGTTCAAAATAAAAGTAATAATGGGAATTATATATATCTTACCGACTTTAGGTAGGACCCGAGTCCGGTTATCTCGTCCACTTCGACAGGGTTCATTATGCAGAAACAACGGTCGGATTCCCAAACATGTTAACTGTTTACAAATAATGAGCAGCAGTGGGTGTTTACTGAAGAGAAAATAGCAATATATCGCCTATGTATGTATGTGTGTGTATGTGTGTATATGTGTATGTGTGTGTGTATATATATATATATATATATATATATATATATATATATATATATATAGTAGTGGTGGTGGTGTTATTGAACCGAACACCAGGTGTCCAGTCTGCGTGTTTTACTAACAGAAAGAACTAGGCTAGTTTATATATATATATATATATATATATATATATATATATATATATATATATATATATATATTGTCTGTGTGTACTACGTGTAGACAAACCGTGTAAATATCAGTTGGCTGCGAATAAGCTTTTTCGAGTTTGTCTTTATTAAAGGAAGATAACTAACATTTCAACTTCCGTTTGTCATTTTCTATTTTTGACATTTACTCCTTAATGAGCGACGCCTTCTTTCTTCATTGTCCTCGGCTTTTTTTAACAATGCTAATGTGTAGTGTTTATGTATAGATTTAAATACATATAAATTTACTCTCCCTGTATTAATCTTTACAAGATATGGATAAAAAAACTTCGAAATCTCGGTCACGGTTTTTTTTTTTGTTGTAAATAACATAACAAAAGCACGCACGCACGCATTCATATCTACATACATTGAAAAATCTGCAGTTATTCTATCCAGGTTACAATTTCAGGTATTTATGCGTGTAATATTGAGGCACTGGAATATGTAACACACTGCCTAAATACCAATATTGAGAAATTAGACTTCTCAAAACCAGAAAGGAGAAAGCTGATTCAAAGATTACAGATCCAAACCATCACTGGAACTGTAAAAATCTGTAAAACTTTCCAGATGTTTATCGTTTAAGTATATATGAACATGAGTGGTTGGCACTCCGTCGGTTACGACGACGAGGGTTCCAGTTGATCCGGTCAACGGAACAGCCTGCTCGTGAAATTAACGTGCAAGTGACTGAGCACTCCACAGACACGTCTACCCTTAACGTAGTTCTCGGGGATATTCAGCGTGACACAGTGTGACAAGGCTGTCCCTTCGAAATACAGGTACAACAGAAACAGGAAGATAGAGTGAGAGAAAGTTGTGGTGAAAGAGTACAGCAGGGTTCGCCACTACCCACTGTCGGAGCCTCGTGGAGCTTTTAGGTGTTTTTCGCTCAATAAACACTCACAACGCCCGGTCTGGGAATCGAAACCGCGAGTCCGCCGCCCTAACCACTGGGTCATTGCACCTCCACTTGAACATAACTAGATATGCAACTCTATGCATAAGAATACATACATAAAAACAAAACATACACATCTGCACGCATACATACATCATACATACATACATACATACATACCTTGTTGGTATTGAAATTTCAATGAAGGAGCCTTGGATTTAGGTTAGAAACCTGCTCTTTCTCTATTGGCAAGGAATCTTGAAATAAAATTGAATAATAACATGCATGCTTGCTTGCTTACACGCGCGCTCACACACACACACACACACACACACACACACACACACACACACGTGTGGCTGTGGTAAGAAATTTGTTTCCCAATCACATAATTCTAGGTTCAGTCCCACTGTGTTGCATCTTAGGCAAGAGTCTTTCCTTATAACTTCAGGCCAACCAAAGCCTTGTGAGTAGACTTAGTAGATGGAAACGGAAAGGAGCCTGTCATCTATCGAAAAGAAAAGAAAATGGAGATTAGGAAGTTAACAATTGCTTATCATTAACAACAAACTGGTCATCTTCACTTCTTACAGCCATTTTAATTAATACTCAATAATTTAATTATAAATTTGTACATTAAATTTATGTGGGCTGCCCACATATAACATACAAAGGTCCATCTTTTTTACTCTGATGAAATTATACTCATGTCACATCATCATCATCATTATCATCATCGTTTAACGTCCGCTTTCCATGCTAGCATGGGTTGGACGACTTGACTGAGGACTGGTGAAACCGGATGGCAACACCAGGCTCCAATCTAAATTTGGCAGAGTTTCTACAGCTGGATGCCCTTCCTAACGCCAACCACTCAGAGAGTGTAGTAGGTGCCTTTACGTGTCACCTGCACGAAGGCCAGTCAGGAGATACTGGCAACGGCCACGCTCGAAATGGTGTCTTTTATGTGCCACCCGCACAAGCCAGTCCAGGGGCACTGGCAACGATCTTGCTCGAAAATCCTACGGAAGCCAGTCAGGCGGTACTGGCAACGGCCACGCTCAAAATGGTGCATCTTATGTGCCACCCGCACAAGAGCCAGTCCAGGGGCACTGGCAACGATCTTACTTGGCTTGCCCGGTCTTCTCACGCACAGCACATTTCCAAAGGTCTCGGTCAGTAGTCATCGCCTCGGTGAGGCCCAATGTACGAAGGTCTTGCCTCACCACCTCAGCCCAGGTCTTCCTGGGCCTACCACTTCCACGGGTTCCCTCAACTGTTAGGGTGTGGCACTTTTTCACGCAGCTATCCTCATCCATTCTCACCACATGTCCATACCAGCGCAATCGTCTCTCTTGCACACCACAACTGATGCTTCTAATGTTCAGCTTTTCTCTCAAGATACTTACACTCTGACGGGTATTCACATTGACATTACACATCCAACGGAGCATACTGGCTTCATTCCTTGCGAGCTTACACATGTCCTCAGCAGTTACAGCCCATGTTTCACTGCCATGTAGCATGGCTGTTCGTACACATGCGTCATACAGTCTGCCTTTTACTCTGAGTGAGAGTCCCTTTGTCGCCAGCAGGGGTAAGAGCTCTCTAAACTTTGCCCAGGCTATTCTTATTCTAGCAGCTACACTTTCAGCGCACCCACCCCCACTACTAACTTGGTCGCCCAGATAGCGGAAGCTATCGACTACCTCTAGTTTTTCACCCTGGAATGAGATAGAAGTTGTTTCCTGTTTGTTTACAGTCTTTATTGCACCTGAACATCTGCCACAAACAAAAACTAACTTCCTAGTTAACCTGCCTTTGATGTTGCTGCACCTCTTATGTGTCCATAGCTTGCACTGGTTACATCTTATAGAGTTACTACCTACTCCTTTTCTACATACTGAGCAGGGCTATCTACCTGAAGGGGTTTGTGTTTTATCTACCTTCCTACTTATTAGGATTTTGGTTTTAGCTAGGTTGACTCTAAGGCCCTTCAATTCTAGACCTTGCTTCCACACCTGAAACTTCTCCTGTAGTTCTGATAGTGACTCCGCAATTAGGGCAAGGTCATCAGCATAGAGGAGCTCCCAGGGGCAGCCTGTCTTGAACTCCTCTGTGATTGCCTGAAGGACTATGATAAATAAGAGGGGGCTGAGGACGGAACCTTGGTGGACCCCTACCTCTACCCGGAATTCATTGCTGTACTCATTTCCAACCCTCACCTTACTGGCAGCATCTCTGTACATGGCTCGCACAGCTCTCACTAACCATTCTTCTATCCCAAGTTTCCTCATTGACCACCAGATAAGGGATCGAGGGACCCTGTCAAAGGATTTCTCCATGTCAATGAAAGCCAGGTACAGAGGTTTATCCTTGGCTAGGTATTTCTCCTGCAGCTGTCTTACTAGAAATAAAGCATCAGTAGTGCTTTTACCTGGTACGAACCCAAACTGCATCTCATCTAAATTGATTCGCTCCCTAATTAGTTGGGCTATGACCCTCTCTGTAACTTTCATAACCTGATCTAACAGCTTGATGCCTCTGTAATTATTTGTATCTAAAGCGTCACCTTTACCTTTGTAGCAGTTGACTATGATGCTGCTACACCAGTCATGTAAATTTAAAGTACAAATTTGTAATTAAATTATTGAGTATTGAAATGGCTGTAAGAGGAGAAGATGACCTGTTTGTTGTTAAAAATAAACAATTGCTAATTTCCTAATCTCCATTTTGTTTTCTTTTAAATGGTTATAAACTCTTATGCTTTATGTATACCTATTATGTTAAAGAAATTCATTCCCACAAAATACTAGACATCGAACCAGTGTTTCCTTCATGAGGTCAACATATCCATATTTCTTCTATGTTTCAACCCAAACACTGTGACTATGCTGGAGCACCACCACCATTCTATGGTTAAATTGACCACCAGTGTTGGTTCACTTGTTACCATAACTTAGTGGTTCAACTAAAAGAGACCAATAGAGGAAGTACCAGGTTTAAAAACAAAATACTGGAGTTGATTTGTCCAACTAAAACCCGTCAGTGCGATGCCACAATATGGCCACAATCCAACATGATTGAAACAAGTAAAAGCTAGAAGTTTAGTGTTAACTCTTGGAAGAATATGTAATAACATAGTTGCCTGATGACCCTCTAACTGCACGGAGACCGTCTCAGCCTAAAATAAAACCTTTGTATGTGTGCATACATACATGCATGTTCTGTTCTGTGAGGAAGTTGTTTACTATCAAAAATACAAAAACTTTATCGTTGAAATGTAGATAATAAAAACAAATTCATAAGTTGATCTTTTTATATCTCCATTTACAGGCTGTGTTCGTAATATGCAAGATGACTGGTTAACTTCTGTTTTTTTCTGAAACCCCTAGCTTATCCAGATTGCCACTGAGGTATTTACTCACAAAACCAAGTGTGCCAATTATTATCAGAATAAATTGGATTATAATCTGGGTAGGGAAGCTTGAGGTTTCAAAGCATTTGTCTATAGATATCCTCTTTCCGTTTGATTTTCAAAGAGATATTCACATCAGGAGGGCAGCTGACCTCAATGACAGTACATACGTTTTCTTCTCTGTCCCAAACAATGATATTCAGCCTGTAATGTTTGTACTTGGAAGAAGTTTTGATGGGCATATTCCACCAATATTGCTTGTGTAGATGCTTATGTATGTATTCAATAACAGGGGTATTTTTTGTATCTATCTCAGGGTAGTATTTGTTGTTGTTTTCAGTTGGCATTGTATATTGCTTCAGTGACAGCATTGTATTGCATGAAGAGATTTCATTTTTGGGCAGCTGCTAATCATATGTAATGTCTTCCAGAGGAATGTGACATAATCAGCATTTTCAATTGCATCTTGGGGCACCAGAGGTCTCAATGTCTTTTCTTTATTAGGAATTTTGAAGTGTGATGTAGCAGTCATGATCTCAAGAGAGGATGCACTTCATTTTCATGTGTCATCAAGTCTTTGAGAAACATACCCATGCAGGAATTTTAGTTTTTGTTATACTGAGCAGTACACATTTAGGTCATATTTGAAGTATATTCGTCTGGCTGTCTTCAGAGAAAACTGAAAAATGATCAAATTTTTACATTAGTATGGGGAGAAATTAACTTGGAATCCAACCGAAAAAAAGAATTTTGATTGTCAAATACCAACATTTATCCAAGCATTTTATTAACAACCTCAATTACAATAGGGTCAAAATTGAGGTAAATATCTTGAAAAACTGAAACATAGAGAGTTTGAAATAGTCAGTCACCTAGGTTTCAAACTCTCTCCACTTCAACAAGGAAAACTATGCTGACCAACTTTTACTTCCAAATATGATTCAACAGAACAAAATGATGCAATACTTGCGAATATGATTCAATATGATGCAATACTTGCAATGTAGTGATTTCAAACATATAGGGAGAAAATAAAGTGAAATCAAAAATTACTTATTTTGTCCCCTCTCCCTCCATCAAATCATAATCATTTACTTTGCCTTCTGCCATAATATAGGAATTAAGTCTGGGTTAGGGTTAGGTATCATTCCCGAAGGAGTGGTTAACTATCTTCGTTTTCTCTTAGATCCACGAATTATTAAATGGTTGCTTGTAAAGAAACGGAAACTTTAAAGAAGCGAATGTAAAATAAACATTTCGATGTAATTGAGTTAAGTGGCGCGAAAGAAATTTTAAGGAATTGACCATAGTATTCTTTCAGAAACCGAAATTGTAGAAGAATTCATTGCAAAATTTTACTGACATAAGTTAGAAAAATGGACGAAATGGAGAATACAATAGAAAAAGAATTATAAAAGTATTTATTTAAATATCATTACAATTAGAAAAGTTCGGTTTAATAATGAAAACATTTTGAAAAGAAACAAAGAATACAGAACAAGGTTGAGGGATGAACTTAAGAAGAAGGTGTTGACTCAAAATTGACACCGTTAGAAAAAAGTTCCAGATCATAGAAAGTATTTTATATAACATCATTTTATGGTCAACGCCTATTTTTTTCTCGCGGTCGTGCAGTCGTTATGTATAGTCATCTGGTTTTATATAGAATTCGAATAACTACCAACGATAATAGTTTGTGTAAAATGTGCTCCGATGTGCAAGTATATACGAAAGCAACAAAAATGAATCCTTTCTGGTAAAGTCAACGAGAGTTACGTTCCTTGACTCAATGTCGACCCACGATGTTTTTCTGTTGTTATTGATACGAGTCTTCTTTTGGAAGTTATAACTTACAAATGAATATATTGATATTCCCAGTTTGGAAAATTGCCAAGCCTACAAACTTGTTTGCTTCGCCTTTCGTGTTAACAGCCTACCATTCTCGCGCAAACAGAGTAAAACGACTCCTTCAGGAGATGCCAAAAGCACAGCCAACGAAAGAGAAACTTCGACATGTGCGTTACAGGGAACAGATCGGAGGTAAATTACCAATTCCTGGCAAAATAGAGTTAGAAGTCATCGGTAGCGGTGGTTATGGCACACCCCGGTCTGTGATACTGTCAACTGATCATGTGCGGTAAGTAAAGGGAATTATAACTAATTGCTTGCAAAAAAACAACCTTGGAGTCTCAACCTTTTAGAAATAACAGCCAAATCTACTTCCTATCACACCTTACTCTTTTAAAACGGTAGGGACACATTGGACTGTAGTTTGACACATGCAAATGTGCAGAAAGATCAGAAACAGTCTTTGGTGGTAGAGTTGTTTGGTTTTTTTTCTCTATACGCACGAAATATATTTTGGTGTCTTTCTATCCACTTCAGTTGAACTCCATATCTCCTATATGTATGTGGGAAGGCCAGACTTAGTCGTAATGTAAAGGTTCACATTTAACAGAAAGAATTTAATTAAATACTGCCTTTAGTCAGCGATTAGTTTCGAAGATTGCGTTTTAGATAATGGTAAATGTAGAGAAGCACGGAAATACTTGAAATACCGTGACGAAAACCAAATAAGTTTTATAGAACACAAACATTTCGTAAACTTATAAATATTTCATTAGAAACGGCAGTGACAAAAACCCCCATTAATCTTAAAGTAGAATAAGGTAAACGAAAGCGTAGAAACAACTTTATAAAACCTGGTGGAGGTAAAGAATACGTACACCACCCGTATTCGGCGTAACAAACCCCCTAAACCTAACCCTAACCACCAGGTGTACGTAATCTTTACTTTCGTTTAAAAACACTCATTTTAAGTTGTAATGATACTGCGATACTTACCACTTCGTTTTAAAACCAGATTTATAACAACAAGAAAGAAACACATTTAGGTAATTTAGAAGTTTTAATGACGAGGAAAGATGCAATTTTTTTTTTGTCTCTCGTTACGTTGCGCCACAGAAATCTGGAAATATATGACTGAATTGTTTATCATCTCGGGTATCATATATTCTTTCAAAATTTCTCTTCAGCCAAGTAGAACATTACTGATCAAGCTATAAACTGATGACATTCAGTGATATGTAAAAAGTTAGATATCTCACTAAACTCTTGCAAAATCTTGATTGTATTGAAGATTTATTGAAGTATTTAAGCAATTTATTCATTTTTTAAATAATCATTTGAGAGGCTAAACTCTAATTTTCTACATATTGTTCTGCTCATCTACAAATATTGAAGCTCATGGTTTAGAAAATTTAGAAAAGTAGTTTATTTACTTGACCATTGAATCTGCTTTGTGATGAGTCTTTTACTGTATTTTTATTTTACTTTTATCTTTTGATTGTAGATATTTATTTAATTGTGGAGAAGGAACTCAGAGGATTGCATCAGAACATAAGTAAGTGTATTTTTTTTTTTTTAAAATTTAAATCGCATGAAGGTCGACTTCTCTTTTCATCCTTATGAATTTGATAAAATAAAGTACCATCCAGTTACTGGTTGATGTACTTTAACTGTCCCTCCTCACTTTGTTTGAGGCTTTGTGATATTTTAGGTGTGCCATAAAACATTTGTAGGGAGCAAAAAGGACAAAAAGTGTTTCCTCAAGTATGGTTTGTGGTGAATCTCCATCATTTAAGATGAGAGTTTACTCATTTAAGGAACTGTGCCTTAATCAGTAAGTAGCTGAGTATTCCACAGACATATGAATATAATTCTCAGTCATAATCAGTATTAGACAGTGTGTGGCAAAGCTGTACCTTTTGAATTATGGATACAATCTGCCTAGCAGGATTCTCTACAGTTTCTATCTCTCCAATTTCACACACAGGGTATGGGTTGACTGGAAGCAAATGATATTTGCCCAAGAAGCCATGCAGTGGAAATGTATCCCAAAGATACAACAGGATAAAATTGAGACTACTGGAAACATTAGAAGTAATGCCATAAGCATTTCTACGAAGATGTAAACTACTTTCAGATGAAACTGGTGGAATTCGGATGGATGATGAGAATTTTCAATGTTGTTTTTGAAATTGAATTTATTAGTGGCCAAAATATTATGTCTTTCTTTTGCTGTTTTGCTTTCTAATGTTTCATTTTTTTTTTCTTCTTCTTTTTGAAAGATTTAAATTATCACGGTTAGAGAATGTTTTCATCACGCATAATAGCTGGAACAATATTGGAGGTCTTCTTGGTATGTGGAACCATTTTTTAGATTTATGTATTCTGAATTCATGTTATTTTTTCTTTAAAAAAAAAACTGTATTTCATATATTTTGGATACATTGTTCAATCTGTCTATTCTAGAATTACGACTCTCTAGAATTCTTTTTCTGCATATGTTTTCTTCACCATCCAATCCACATCAAATGTTTGAATTGGAGTAGCTCTCTTCCCCATGCCTAGTCCTCGACTGAAAGATCCATTTGGGTTATGCCAAGAGTCTCACCTAGGAGATCCATTTGGTTGACACCAACATCTGGATCAAGCCACCTGACACAGAAGTACCCTGTATTCCTGAGTGTTTTATGAAGCAACTAAAAGGGTTGGTATCTAGGACATCCAGCTGTAAAATGTTACCTCAAGAAAAATACATTTGACTTAGCATGGAAAAGCAGGCATCAAAAGCAATGACAATCATTATTTACAATTGATGGATATTTGTCCTCATCTTGTTTGTTGTTAACACGTTTCAGCTGATATACTTTCCAGCCTTCATCAGGTGTCTTGATGAAGGCTGAACAGTATATCAGCCAAAACGTTGTGTTAACACCAAACAAGATGAGGACAAATATCCATCAATTTTAAATAATGTACATAATTCCTCATCTCTTAGATATAGAACTGAATCATGAAGATGTGGTAGTGCTGGTTTGACCAACTGGAATCCCAGAATTCTAACTGGAATTCATTGTTCAGTTAGCTTTTGATTAAGATTTTAATTTAAAATGTGAGCATTTTAATTTTTCGCTAAATTTCTGAAATGAGTTATCAATATTATGCGCTGATTTATTCATGTTAATATCACCATCTTAGTTTTTATAGTTACAGCATTTTGACTGTTGTATTCTCTGGTTTTCTTCAGGTGTCTGTTGTATTTGGTAATGTTCTTAGAATTTCAAACACTTTGCTTTATGCAGTGTGAACATGTAACCAACATCATAATACGAAATATCCCTGGCATGTGTAATGAATGGGATGAGAACTTTATCAAATATGACAGATCCCTGAAGAAGGCTGAAGGCGACAATGGTTGATGATTTGTGACTAAAACAACCAAGAAAAAAACACTCGTCTAAATATATCCGTGGACAGTAAGGAACACTTCAGAAAATTTGTTTACTTGTATTTTTAGGTTTGGCCCTGACTCTTGAAGCAATTAATGTACCTAAGATCACAGTTCATGGGCCTCTTAAAGTGGTAAGATGGTATTTTATGCTGCTTCTAATAATAAATTTCTCTTCTATTCCAATGGAATATATATCTAGCAGAATTGCTGGTCCTTTTGGATTATAAAATATTTTGGTTGTTCTCTGGTGCATGTCAGCCTGATACACTGCTACAAAGTAATATCTGACAAGTGATGGACTCAATAAAATGAAATGAAATATCTCATAGCTCTTTCAGTCCTCAATCAAATCGTCCAACCCATGCTAGCATGGAAAGCAGACGTTAAATGATGATGATTTCTAATAAAATATAGTCTTACATGTTTCAATTAAATTTGGAAATAATCAAGAATTTGGAAGATTTAATGAAATAGTTATTTTTTTTTAATTATTAGGCTAATGTTTAGGACATAACAAAAGATTTTTCATAAAATTATGATGAAAGGTTTTCATTTAAATAGGAATACTTAAAAAATTAGTGGGTTTGTATTATAGAAGCAGAGGTGATAACAAAAATGTTAATGGTGTTTTATCACTGAAGGCTTTGGGCTTTGATTTAGTGTTTTAGCTCAAGTCATCTTTGTGAGGTATGTTCCACTTCAGGCTGTTTGCCATGGCTGGAATCACTTCAGTGCTAAAGTCTCTGCTCCTTACAACTTGCTACTTGCATATCGGTCTTTTGGCTCTTTTGATGAATCTAATTCTTTTTATGTTATTTCTTCTGCTTTCTGACAATCTTCCAAAATAAGACATCAATATAGTTTGTCCTCATTACATCGTCCAACGCATACTAGCATGGGAAGTGGACATTAAATGATGATGATGATGATGATACACTGAAGAATCCAAACTTTAGCAAATCTTTAGAACTATCTCATTTCTTTTTCTTTTTTTTGTTATCTTCATTGTTATGTCTTTAACTGAAATGTAATTAGACTTTTTATTCAAATCTAAAATCTTTTATCTGTTTTCCTTATGTCCATGTTTACCGTCTTTTCATTAGGAACAATCAATTCGAATGGCCAAAAGTTTTGCAGAGAATTCAAACATCTGTATAGGTAAGATTGCTTATAAGATATTCATTGAAATTTCTTTGATGAAAGTGGTCAACAAATAGAATGAAGATATTGACCACAAAAAAATTAATCCTGTTGGTGTTTGCCATCTTCTTCTTTGAGGTTCACTTTACCTTTCTGCTTTTTGGGGTTGATGAAATAAATACCAGTCAAATACTGGGGTCGATGTAATCGACTATCCCCCTCCCCACCAAATTTCAAGCCTTTAACCTTCTGTAGAAAAGATTATTATTATTTCTTATTTCTTATTACTAAATCTCCTTTTTCATGTCAATCTACTCAGTTTTACTCTTCTTCAATCTTTATGGTCTTGCTTGTCAGGGTTAGAAATCATTTTTATTTGCACTTTGAATGCTTTCTGTTTTTTTTTTTTTCTTCTGTAGAAAAACGTGAAGCTGATATGGGTATTTATGAAGACACTGCTTTTAAGATAGAATATGTTTCCCTTCTACCAAATGCCATTGCAACAGAAAGAGCTAAGATGTGTAAACTAAAAGAAAACTTGACCGAAAACAGTGACCCAGGTAAGAAAGAATGAAATATTGTCAACTTTCAGGGGAAAAGAATTGTTAAAACATTTCAAACGTTACTCCATGAAATTTGTTTTATCATTTTTACATTGGCTGATTACATTGTTGTTATCTGAAGACATAACAACTGTATCGTCAAGTAAAAAGCTTTATCTAGCTTTCAGTTCAAATACAAACATCACTGGAGATAAGAAAGTTTCTTTTGTTTTTTAACTTCACCTTGGTATGAATATATGAAGGAGAGTATGGAGAAGGATTGGTGCTAGGGCTGAACATCACCTAATCTTCCTTACCTCCTCCTCCTCTATGTATCCCTTAACACTTGTTCATTCATTAGATTCACCATTGCACTCACTCTTCCATATTCTCTTCCCATCCACACAGACGGTTTTTCTTTTCTTATTAACTTCTGTTTGCCTTGTATCTTGAGGGTCCACATAAAATATCTCATCATCCCTATTTTTATCTCTTCTCCACTCCACCCTAATCAGCCCCTTGCAACTCTTCTAAAAGGAGCTCTACTTCTGAATACACCTGTGTTTTTGTGAAAAATCACAATTTCCATGTTTCACTTTTTTTTTCATTTCTTTATTCTTTTACTTTCACCAGTCATTGTCCAGTTGGCATAACTGGGGCTCTGTCATGAAGGGTTCAGTTGTACAAATTGCCCCCACAACTATATGTGCACACCATGATGATCTCATATCAAGATAAAAAGTGTATGGCCTTGCAAGTGGGGCCGAGTTAGAATTTTCTCTCGGTCAAATAGCCCCTCCCGCTCAAAATGTTCCTGAATAAGTGTTGTTTAAAGATGAATGAAATACCCATGTTTCCAGAGGTGAATTATTCAAACCTCTAAGAATCCCTGCACATGGCTAGGATACTCCTCCATTACTCCTTCTCATTCTCAGAGATGCACATATCGTCAGCCACCAAGGGACATGCTCAACTGGTTAAGGTCAAACAACTGACAAGCAAATCTGTGGTATTGAGCAGAATATTTGCTGTAGCCCATCTTTCACACTAAGACAAAACATGTACTTATTAACACTTTTCAATCAATAAAGATCAGAAGCCATGAGAGCCACTGCCTGGAACTGCGTCAGGGCTTTTATTATTAATATTAAGGATATTATTATTGACCTGATAATTTTAGGTATTTGGTAATCTGTGTTAGAATAGAGTGGAAGAATGAAGAGGAAGAGAAGAGATGAGGTTTTGGAAATCGAAAGGAAAACACCAATCCTGGGGCAACTTGGTCATTCATTCTCTTGAGATTGATGCAATAAATAGCCGTTTGCTAGTCCTGGGGGATGATATATAATTGTCATTTGAGGTTGTTTCATAGTACGGCCATGGCCCAGTGACTGAAAGCAGTAAAAAGAATGATGATGATGATGATGATGTTGTCAGTCTTTGCCGAAGGATTTACAGATCCATCTCAGATCTCATTTGGCTGAATAATATTAAATTCATTAAAAACTGAACGAATTGCCTAATGAGTTGCTTAACTACAGCAAAATGAATACTGTCATTAGTGTATCTAAATATTTAAATGTTATCGCACTTTAAAATTGTTCTTCATATCTTTTTGTTTATTAATTCATCTTTTTTGTGACATTTTCATGTAGTTTCTGCCTGCCTCTCTCTCTCTCTCTCTCTCTCTCTCTCTCTCTCATTTATTTGATCCCTTTCATTACAGCACCGCCTAAGAAAATGCGATTTTCTGTTGAAGAATTAGATGCTGCCATGGCCTTTATTTGTACAGTAAGTGAGGCTTTTTTCTTTTTTTATCTATGCAAAACATAGAAGGCATTTTTTAACAAAAAACGTATTTGCCAGGATTAGAATTATGGTTAAAACATAATGTTATTAGTGAGCAAAAAATAACTTGATGCATCAAATTCTAATATAATTTTGTTGTATAAACCTTCACATTCTTTAATAATTTCTGTAAAATTTTCGATTAAGGATTACATGTCTATGCAAATATCTGGGTGGAATAATAAATCTCTGCAAAAAATTATTGATTCTGTTTGATTTGATTTTATTATAAAATATAGGACGTGAGGCAAATGTAAAATGTTACTCCATGAAAGGGAGCCTTGAACTACAAGACGAAGTAGCAGCTGCTTCAAATTACTTCCCTTTGTCTTGAAAAAATGACACATTGGACAATGCTTGAAAATACGAAAAGTATATATTTTCATAGGACATTAACAATACATGCAAAATGGCATAAATTAGCTTGTGGTTTACATTCTCCCAAAATTTAATACCACTCTACAAGTATTGATGCCTGCCACACCAACTTTGATTATGATTTTGCTATTAGATGTGAATGCTGTGACAAGAAAATTAACAAAAAGTTTCTTCGTTTCCAGCCTCATCCTGCTCGGCGTCGATTGAATCTTGAGAAGTGTGTAGATCTTGGAGTTCCTGTGTAAGCACCAAAATGGGTTTTGTTCTTTTCACCTTCATCCTTCTTTATGCAAAAGGTTCAAACTTAATTATGTTTATTGTCAGTATGGGAACTTTGTAACCGTTTTGAAATATCCAACAAAAGCTGACTTTAAGATTTCATTCCTCTGATGGTTGTTGTTTTAAATGGAGTAGCTTTGATCAGCTCTAAGGAAGCAGATGAAATGTTTTGGTTTGGGTATCACTGGGTTTGTAGTTGAGACTACCTCAGCGTTAATTTATTCTGCGAGCATATGGAACACATGCAGTATCTGACCCTTCCCTGCTTAGATAGACACAAGATGTTTGAGGGTCAGGTGATTGGTCAATACATCAATCCCATTACCTGACAAGAATTATAATTTGTTAGCCCCATAAGGATGAAAGGAGGTAAAGTTGATCTCAGTGGTATTTGAACTTAGAATATAAAGAACCAGAACAAATACTTCAAGGTATTTTGCCCAATATTCTAATGAAATAATAATAATAATAATAATAGTTTCAAATTTTGGCTCAAAGCCAGCAATTTCTGTGAGGGGATAAGTCTCTTACATTGACCCCGGTGTTCAACTGGTACATATTTTATTGGTCCTGAAAGAATGAAAGGCAAAGTTGAGCTCAGTGGAATTTGAATTCAAAACATGAAGATGGATGAAATGCTGCTAAGCACTTTGCCTGCCACCATGCTAATGATTCTGTCAGCTCTTTGCCTTACTACTACTTGTAATAATAATAATAATAATAATAATGAGAAGAACTACCACTACTACTGCTTATGAAGCAAAAACAAATCACTGCACATCCTGAAGGCGCACAAAACTGCTTGATAGTGCAGTGAAAGCATGCAATTAATCATTTAGTGATGTAGATTCATTCAGCTTTGTCATCCCTCATACAAATATTAAATTTTTCTGGTTAAGCTGACAAAATTATGATAATGTGCACCCCACCCATACATTCTTGGAATTATAAATGACCTCCTCCATTTGCTGTGGTTAGGGTTAGGGTTAGGTATATGCAGTCTTTCAGTAGAGTTAGATGTCTCAGCTACAGATGCAATCTTACAGTTTTGATGTTAAACAAACTGATGTTGCTTCATATTTACTCTTGCTTGATTCTTTTACTTTAAACATGAAAAGCCATTTTACTGAAGTGAAATTAAAATTCATTTATTCTCTCTTTTTCTCTTTTCTTACAGAGGGCCACTTCTGGGAATTTTAAAGAATGAAACCTCTGTGACGCTAGATAATGGAACTGTGGTAAGCGTGAGGCTTGAATGATTTCATTGTTATATGAAGTACAGTAGCTGCTGTTTTCTAGTTGCAGATCAATCCTATCATTTAAATATTTCCCATTAATATTATTTGTTAAATTTATTGAATTTATTAAAATTCTTCATCAGATTCATCCTGATCAAGTACTTAGTGAAGTTGAGAAGCCATATTCTTTATTGGGTGAGTTGTTTGCTATTTATATAACTATTTATATTACATCTGCTAGTAATAGAGATCTCAGCACATTTTTATCATGTCTTGAAGGGACTTAAAAGATAGATGTTAAGTTCCTGATTAGCATGGGTTGGTCGAGTTTTCTGTGCGGTAACATCATTAATTGTTATGATCTTTTGAGTTGGATCTTGTCACTCATCCCAAGACCTCCTCAAACTTCCTCTTCTAGAACTACTGTCTCCTAACAGCTCATGACATTTATTTTACCTCACCCTCACTGTTCATTCACATCACATGTCTATACCAATACAACAATCTCTTTTTCACACATTGGCTGATGGCTTAAATACTCAATTAATCTCCTGATCTTCATGCAGGCCAACGCTACACATCAAACTAACATGCTTGCATTATTTTTCAATAGCTTCTTCATGTTTTTCATGTCTGTGCCATGTCTCATCCTTTCTTTTATAAACACAAGGTCTGAAATTTTGTGGGAGAGGGAACTAGTCGATTACATTGACCCCAGTATTTCACTGGTACTTAATTATCGACCCCAACAGGATCAACGGCAAAGTTGGTCTCAGCAAAGTTTCAACTTAGAATGTAAAGATGGACAACATGCTGCTAAGCCTTTTTTCCTGGCCAACAATTCTGCCATCTTAATAAGAATAATGTCAACAACAAATGACAACAATAGAATTTATTCATATTTGTTATTTTATAAGGAATAATTCATATTTTAAACATCTGTTTTGTATCTTTTTTTTCTTTTTTTAATATTGATATATATATTTTTTTTCGACCCTTAGTTCTTGAATGCCCTAATATCAACTACTTGGATGCCCTTTTATCAAGTGAGTCCCTTGCTTCATTGCAAGTTGAAAATGATGACCAGCGCCTACCTGCTGATGTTGTGGTGCATATGTCTGGTGTGGAAGTAATTTCACATCCCAAATACCAAAAATGGATGAAAAGGTAGGGAAAAAATCGAAATCCTCCATTTGTTTATCATATTAAGCTTTGCTTGAAGCATTCCTTGTTTCACAGGCTGTGCTCCATTTTCATTATTTGATAATAAATATTAACAGCCCTGTCATTCATGTCATTTTATTATGTGACAACCCTGAATAATTTTGTTTTTGAATAGCATTGAAGTGGTTCAGTGACCACAAGGTTAAAGTGTTATACTTCTGTCTTGCTACTGGACTATGACTAGCTACTTCAGACTTCCAGTATAGCTATTGCAATGTGTATCTGTGCAAGGCATGCAACACTATGCTGCATATTTTATTTGATTGACAACAAATTCCTATTTTCTGTCCAATTATGAAGACAATTGTTGCACCAATAAGCTGTTGTCCAAACTTTCGAAATTTCTCCCACCCATGCTCACATGGAAAATGGATATATAGCTGAGACAAAGAAAAACTGAAGGAATCCTGCTCACCAATGGTGCTACTATTCAAACAAAAGCATAATTATAAAATGTTCATGTAGCACAAGGTTTTTGTCCAACATGCGACTGATTTTGTCATCCATATCTTTTCAGGTTTCCCAGCAGCACAAGCCATCTCATTGTGAATGAAAGCACCAGCTCTGTGGCTAACTTTGGTTCTTACAAAATCCAGGCCATGTTGAATCTACTCAGTCCCACGATCTTTCCATTGCTTTATCACCAACGACCTGAGAATTCAAAGGCAACAACAGTGAATGACTCGGCTTCAGAAGACAGTGTCCAACTGGCCAGCACGAATCTGAAATTCTTTGTACGACCACGGAAAGGGTTCAATTAGTTAGTAATCAATTCTCTTCGGCCCTTTTCACACTTTCTTCCTCTTTGTTCACTTTTCTTTTAAATCCTTGTTGCTCACTTCTCTTTCCCTCATTTACTTCTCTGCCCCTCTTTTGCCTTAATTTCTCTCTCTCTCCTCACCTCTCCCATCTCTTATCTGCTTCTTTCTGTTTCTGCCTCCTACTTTCACTCATCTTTGCTCTTCCTTCTACTTCTTCTTTTTCTGAATTACTTACATCATCCCAAAAGGCTTAAACGTAACCATAGCAACCTAATACTTATTTCACTGATCTCTCTCTCTCTTTATCAAATGATTCAGTTTTATATTTTGATGCAAAAGGATGCAACTTCACCCCCCACCTCCACACACCCAAGCAATCAGAAAAGCAATTGTCTTTCTGTAGATTGCAACTAGCAATATGCCACTTGCAAGGCATTGGTTTACTTGAAGCTATAGTAGAAGATATTTGCCTGAGGAACCTTGCATTGGGATTGAACCCAGAACAACATAGTCACAAGGTGGACTTCTTAACCATGCCTGAGCCTAGGGTTTTAATTTTAATTCTATTTTTTCATGTTTGAATTTCAGTGACCAATGTTTAGAGTTGAATAATGCTGAGTTCATAAGAGAGGCTTGGAAAATGAAAGGTTTTGAAAAACAACTTCAAGAATTCCATGTAAAAGTTAAAGAACATTCACAGAATCTTGGTGAGTCCAGACAACATTTTGGATTCTTTTTGTAGACAACTTATTGAGTGATTGTATTCAAATACAATGCACTCCATCTTTGATGCAATAAAGTGGCTGATAGGAAGGACATTCTGGCAGCCCATCAGCTTAGTAATTAAATTATAGTGTAATATTCTGCCTCTTTCCAGGTCAGGTTAACCATTGTTCGTCCATCATTTGACGGGTTTTTATTGTTAAACCTGCTCAGCGTTCACTCATCTTATTTTTACCAAGTAAACTTGAAAGGAAAGAGAGTTTCAGTTGCTGACCACCAGACCATGAAACCTGTTCTAAAACCCATGATCTACTTCGAACTTTATCAAAGTAACTCCTCAGCTGATGCTGACCACCATTAGACATCTTGTTGTTTCGACCCCAGGCTGGCCCTGATCCAGCACACCTATCCTCATAGGAGTTCCATCCGTGACTATCCAGTTTTACCTCATCTTTTTTTTTTATTATTGTTTTGCTCCAACTCAGCTCTGATTTAAACAGACAAAGACATTCCAACCATGACCAATTCGTTTTCTCTTTTGTTTCTAACCTGAGCAACATTGTCGAACACGTCTGCTTTTCTTTTTGCTTTAAAGTAGTAAGGTATGATATGAGGCAGATTTGGCTGCCATTTTCTGTAGGTTTAGCTGTCATTTTATTCTATCTTATTGTATTTTTTTACTTTTGCTACAAGTTGTTACATTAACAGCAAACATGCAATAAGTTTTCCTTTTTCTCATCGTTTCAGAGAAACCTATGGCATCCAAAGGTCCTGAAATTTTGTTCTTAGGAACTGGTTCTTCAGTTCCAAGTAAACGGAGAAATGTTAGTGGTATCCTTGTTCAGATAGAGTAAGTACCCTTACAGCTATTCATACCTTGTGTATCAGCTCCCTTTTTAAGGGAAGCCTGAGAGACAATGCAAACAGATAGGGAGACAGATGAACAGTGAAAAAAAAAAAGATTGAGTCAAGGAAAATATCTTAAATCCTAACCATCTTTGGAAATTTCACAACTTCTTCCCTTTAAATTTTACTTTATTTTTTAAAGTTCTCTCTCTCTCTCTCTGAATGATCATAGTGCATTAAACTCTCTCTCTCTCTCTCTCTCTCTATATATATATATATATATATATATGTGTGTGTGTGTGTGTGTGTGTGTGTGTGTGTGTATAAAATTATCATCACTTTTATATCCACTTTCCTATACTAGCATGATTGGACAGGATCTTTTGAGGCAGTGTTTTACAGCTGGATGGTCTTCCCCTTACCAACTCTTTTGGATGCCTCTAATGAAATGCCGGGATATATTGTACCTATTCTAAAAACTGATACCTAAAACAAATTGAATATTATATTTATATTTGCTATTTAAGATCTACATGCTGTATTCGCTTCATTTTATTATTAATGTTTTTTAATACTATCCAGTTGATAATTCTACAAGTAAAGTTCAGGAGTTTGATTAAATTGAAGTACAAAAGTATTCAATACATAAAATAGTTTATATATTATTTCAGGTTGAAACTCTGAGTAGCAATGAAAGAAAAACTCAGCTTCACATGAAATGTGTGTGCATGTGTGAATACACACACACGTATTTAAAACTAGTAAATCACTCCATTATTTTACCCCTTGCATTTTCAAGCCTCAGTCAATAACCAGGAGATGGAGGAGTTCCATCAAATTGATTTTCTCTTAATGCACCACAACCTTCAGAAGGGACTCCGATCCATAAAGGCTGTGGAATGTTAGAGTTTCTCTATATGAATATTATTATTTGGATAAATTAACAAAATCAATTTCTCTCTTTGTCGATGGCTCTCCTCTAAAACATTGGATTTCACTAATTATAAACTTATCCATTCACGAATGTCTTTAATATTGTACATTATCTTTGGTGTAACTGCATCTCAGATGTGTTTGTCCTGTAGAACTTGTTTATGATGCAATCATGCTAAAGATCTCTTTCAGGATGGTGCAGTGACTAAGTTGGGAGCTGAAAATGTAAAATTGGTACAATCAAGTGAGAGTTTGGTCTTTGCATATATGATGTTCAGTGTTGGAACTGCAGCTGGCTGATGATCTCCATGGTGGACAAAACGAAAACCTTAATTGCCAATCAGGGTTAGCTTTTGTTTATAGTGCTGTGGTTCCACTGGTTGGAATATACTCAATGCAAACTCAATGAACATTGATACACACACTTATTGCCTTAACCTTATTCTAGTTTTGCTGTTCATTTTATTGTGTATTCTCTGAGGTAAAAATGCATTTTAAATGATAAATTTCAAACAAATTTAGCCTTCATCATTATTTTTTTCACTCTCTTCCAATCTTTTTGTTTTGTTTACAGGCCAGACAACTACATATTGTTAGACTGTGGTGAAGGAACTGCTGGTCAGCTTTATCGGCATTATGGTGAAGAAAATTCTGCCCACATCCTACGCAATCTAAAAGCCATTTTCATTTCTCATATGCATGCTGATCATCACATGGTATGTTCTTTCAATAAAATTTGTCAATTGTTTCTCTTATTAGTCATAATAATGCTTTTTTTGTTTATGTTACCATAACTTTCATACTTTTCTCGTCTTAACTTTTTCCAGAAAATCTAGGATTCCTATACTTGTCATGTCTTTTGCTAACCACATTGTTTCTTATAACAAATATTAATCAAAACAACCATTCTTAGGTGTAATGAATTCATTAAGCAGTGGCAATGCTTGTAGTCGTACTAGGTCTTGAACCACACATAACTGTAGTCCAAGAAGTTTTGTTGTTTGGGACCAAGAAACAAGAACCAAGCACTCTTTTGTGCAAGAAACAATGTTTAACCTAATTTTAGAATGAACTCCCTCTCAATGTTAACCATCACTCTGTTAGTTGAAAAAAAAATGACCTTAAAATGCTTATTATTGTAAACTTATCTTCATCTCCTTTCTCTAGTAAAGTCAACTTTACCTTTTGTATTTCTGAGAGTGGTGAGGCAATAAAATGTTGTACCAGTCAAATATTGCAGTTGACATAATCAATTATAACCGTTCCCAAAAATTTATGGTTGTCTGTTGAAGTAATAAATTAATTATCCAGATTCATATTTCTCAAGATAAGTCTTACTTTTGATTTAATTTTTAAACTGACAATATTTGATATTCTTTTTTTTTTTTTTTTTTTTTTAATCTTTTTCTGCATCCTTAGGGCTTGTTTGGTATTCTACGTGATCGTCAAAAATTTATCAAAAATTGTAAAGAAACTGTAAATCCTGTTCTGCTGCTTTCTCCAATTCAGATCAGACGATGGTTAAATTTCTACATGTCAAACATTGAGAACTTACAGCAGGCTGTGAAGTAAGTATTTTCCATAGAATGTAGCATCGTTATACTAACATTGAGAGGAATAACTGTAAAGTGCTTGACTGTTAGCTGTTGCCTAGTTTAACTTTACCATCTGTCCCTTGGGTACATTCAGTAGAATTCACTCTCCATCAAGTGTTAAGAAATTTGGTTCAGGAACATGTATTTCTGGAATCAATTCCACTGTAATGTGGCACTTTGGGCCAGTGTCTTCTACCATTGCCTGAGGTTGATTAATAACTTTTGAGTAGGATTTAGTTGAAAAAAACATTTCGGAAATTCTTTCTGTGTGTGTGTGTGTGTGTGACCTACTCTACTATAATGCAATGCATGTGGAAAATCAAGATGTCACATGCACCTGTAACAATAAAATACTACTGCTTCTCTCTTTTGTGGACGTCTAGAAAGTGTAGCATGGATGGGAACTGTTGCAATTCATGGTTTTCCAGTTACCCTTTCAGCTGCATCCTTTGTTGTTCTATAAAAAGTGGAGTCTTGATCTTGCCATACTGCTGTATGTCATCATTGTCATCATGATGAGGTACTGAAGAGGAAACCATAGAAATCAGTGATCAATGAATGAAGTTCAAAGAATTAGGGGGAAATATTAGCTTGCATGAAAATAGATGAAGTTTGGGAAGAAGAAGAAGAGCATACAGCTAGAAAAATCTCAACTAAATTTTGACTGATCCATTCAAGCATGGAAAAGTGGATGTTAAACCTATCATGTATTTCTATATATACTGTTTTTTTGTCTTCACTTTCAGGTTAATTCCTCTGCAGAGTATATTACCTCATCAATCAGAAGTGAATAGAGAAATGCTCACAGAAGTTCTAAATGCCTTACAATTGTCAAAGGTAAGAGAATCTCTGGCATTACGAATTGTTTTTCTTACTACTACTACTACTACTACTTTTGTTACTTGTGAATAATGTATATTGGTATATGACTCTTGAATCTGTGTGCTTCCCTGTGTTATCTTTGATGTTTCTATGTATGATGAAGTACGCTACCTAAATGTTTATACGTTAAAATATTTCACCTGTATCATCATCATCATCGTTGTTTAATCTCCATGTTGCATGGAGGTATGAGTTGGACAGTTAGACATGATCAAGTAAGACTACATTGTGCTCCACTGTTTGCTTTGACATCGTTTCTATAGTCGGGTGTCCTTCCTAATGCCCACCACTTTGAGAGTGTAAACTGGATATCTTTTGGTGATTGCAGTTTGCAAGACAAAGATTTCCTTTTCTTGAGCAGAGCTACAGTAGAAAGGGTGGTGGCTTTATGCTTTGAGATGAGGGGGTTAAAATATGAAAAATGGGGCCAGCTACATGATTACTCACATTAGAAGAGAGGATGGGAGTGACCGGGGTGACAGATTGGGCAAGTGTCTTCTATAGCCTTGGGCCTACAGAGTTGAATTAATTTTGTAATACTTCATTTCTCTCTCATCTGTACAGTGCAGTATGAACTGACATTTCTGAATCACTTAAAGTTTTCTTTTACTCTTTTTCCAGTTTGTCCCTGTTGAGGTTGACCACTGTAAAAATGCATTTGGAGTAGTTTTAGCTCATACCTCTGACTGGTCAGTAGTCTATTCTGGAGACACAATGCCCTGTGAACGGCTCATTAATGCTGGTTAGTTACTTATTTCTATCTCTTATAAGCATGGCTGCATGGTAAAGAAGTCTGCTTCCCAATCACATAGTTTCAAGTTCAGTTCCACTCGGTGGCACTTTGGACAAGTGTCTTCTACATAACTCTGGGCTATCAAATCCACTCTTATGAGTGGATTTGGTAGATAGAAACTGAAAAAGGCTCATTATATATATATATATTATATATATATATATATATATATATATATATATATATATATATATATATATATATATATATATATATATATATATGTACGTATATATATAATCATTGTCATCATATAAAGAATGTTTTCTCTGCTGGCATGGGCTGGACGTTTTGATGTGCCCTGGGGCCATGTTGAGCTTCAGTGTCATCTTTAGCATGGTTTTCCTGTCTGACGCCCTTCCCAATGCCATCCACTTCACAGAATGTACTGAGAAAACTGACTAAAACAATTTATATTTGGTTACACATACACACACATTATATACAAGAGGTTTCTACACAGTTTCCATCTACCAAATTCCACTCACAAGTTATTGCCCAACTCAAGGTTATGGTACTGTGCAATGGGATTGAACCAGTGTCATAGAATTGTGAAGCAAACTTCTTAACCATTCAGACTTACTGACACCCCCCACCCCCGCCTCATTTTTGGTTTGGCTTGGCTCTAAACAGCAACAACAACAACAGGCAGGATATTTTCTTTAAAAATGAATGACTATTTTCTTCTTTCAGGTCAAAACTGTGATCTACTTATCCATGAAGCTACAATGGAAGATGACTTGGAAGAAGAAGCCAAGATAAAAACCCACAGGTTAGAAGAGCATCTTTAATAAATGTTTTAAATATTGTCCTTTTGAAACCAAAACAATGCAAGTTATAAAAAGATTAATAATACAGGTCAATGGTTTGGTTCTATCAGCTGGTTTTCATTGTTTCAAGGTTAGGAGCCCTTCAGAAAATCTACAGAGAAAACATGTTGAAGTCATAAAATGTTAAAATATCAGTTAACAGTACTAACCATCAATTTGTGTAATTAATTCTTTATAATTTGCATTGTTTTGGGTTTCAAAATAAAACAATATTCAAAACATCTCTATTAAATTTCCATCATATTTGCAGTCGCTTTCAGGATGCGTTTTAAGAACATAGACTGACTGCAATGCGTGACTATTACTTTATAAATGCTTGAAGGATAACGGGCGAATTTGACTTTTGGAGATAAAGGGCCATAAACTAAATAGCACACACATCTTTTGAATGATGTTCTAACAGTACACAGATGGGATGCCAAATGCACTTTTGCTGAAGCTCAAGAAGCCACACAATGCCGAATGGATATAAAGCTGAACAGACAAGATGCTGAAAAGACCTATGAAAATTAAAATATATGATCATCATTTTATTCCCACAATATGACCATTTGACACTAAAATGTAGAAAAAATCATTTTTTAAATAGGTTTCATTACTGGATTTACAATGTAAAGAGGCAAAAATAATGGGATCAGATGTTTATTTTTAAATTATCACAATTGACAAAATGTACAAAACAAAAATAAAAGTATTTAAAAATTGTGAGCCAAAGATCGTAGAAACACCAATCCTTCTTCTTTATTATAAGATTAACTATTTTTAATCTTGTTAAATCATAAGTGAGAAATTGGTGAATTGATCATTAAACTATGGTAGGTCGGAATGTTCTTTTTTTATTATTGTTTCCATTCAGCTTTATGGATTCTTCTCCTTCGGCATAAGTGCATTCGGCGTCCTGCAGTCTTTCTTCGGTATTACTAATATTACATATTCTATTAAGCATCATTGATTTTCAGTTGTTTACTATATCATACATGTGACAAGGAGGTAGGGGTGATATAATTTGTTGATGTAACCCCTAACTCATAACTGGTACTAATCTTCATATATATATGTTCAAAGAGATAAAAGGGAACTACAACAACATTTTGAACTCCAAACCATTTTATTTTATCCAGTACTACCAGAACTTTAACATTTATGCCATTCCATCTGTGTATATATATTTAGAATTTAATACAATGGTTCACACTCATGTATGAAAAATAAAACAAAATATTCTTTATTTCAGCACAACGTCACAAGCAATTGATGTTGGGATGAAAATGGGTGCAAAATTTATTCTGCTGAACCATTTCAGCCAGAGATACTCCAAGATTCCGATAATTAGCGACAGGTTTTCAGAGAAAGTAGGGATCTCATTTGACAATATGAGAGTAAGTGTTGTGTATTTTCTCAAATATTTTTCATTAAATTACCTATGTAAAAGCAGGCTGTTGCTGTTAAGAAGTTTACAATGACATGATGATATTCAGGTTTGAAGTCAGTGTGTGACACTTTGGACAAGGGCCTTCTACTAGTTTTCAGCTTGACAAAATTCTTGTGAGTGAAATTTGACATGTAGAAACTGTGTTGAAGTATATGTGTGTATCAGGGGAAAAGCACAATACCAGAAACCCCTACAGGGCTCTGCCTTGCTTCTGTACCAGCAGACTTGTATACCTTGGTCCTTCCTTCCCTGCCACCAACGTTTGCCCACACTACTACCGCATGCACCGAAAGAGGAAATTATTAGTAAATTAACAAACCACCTACCTCTTTCTCCCTGTATATATATAATGGACTAACCAATAGCAGATCATTCATATAATTAATTAATTAATTATACATTGACCTATTTATATTTGCAGCAGTAATGCTTATATTTACAATGCTACTCACTACCAATAGGGAGAACAATTTTAACATGATTTGAATGATGGTAGGTTAAAGCAAGACGAACTGATGTGACATGTCTGTTAGCATACGATCACTGAAACCTTCTTTTTAGGTGCCCAGTACCATCTCTCCTGCCCATGTTCCTTCCCGTGCCCTTTTCCAAGTTCTCAGGGTTGGCACTGTCAATATAGGCACATTGAAAGGTAGGTCTAACAAAATCGTCGAGCTGCTTGAATGGAGGCATGATGATGTATGCTGCATCCAAAAGGTAAAGAGTGGAGAGCAGCTTCAGCCAGGTTCCTTACAGGCAAGACACACAAGTATAAAATCTTCTGGGAAGGTATGCAGTGTGGGCATATTTCTTGCAGAGAAACGGGTGGATAAGGTCACAGAGATAGTCAGAGCGAGCGATAGAGTAATTAAGCTCAGGCTCATCTTGCAGAATAACGTAGCATCAATTATCTCTGCCTATGTTCCACAAGTGGGCCTACTAAATGAACAGAAGGACCATTTTTATGATATTCTTCTGTAGAAGACAAATGACAAGGATTTCATCTTCGTGGTTGGGGACTTCAGTGGGCATGCTGGACGGAAGCCGGATATTTTCTATGGTGTACATGGGGGCCATGGAATTGGTTCCCAAAAGGAAGAGGGAACAAGTCTACTGGAGTTCTGTGATACAAATAACCTATTGATCTGCAACACCAACTTCACTGTTTAAAAAAAAACAAGGATAAAGAACAAATCACTGAGTAGATTTATGTGAATATTTACAGTCATTAGTTGATAATCCAGCAACACCGACTTCATTTACATTGCAACAATATTTTATGGCTGTTGTTATTGTCTCAGTTTTGAAATGCCTGGCTTATTCTCTCTTCTTGTCTTCTACAATAGGTATCACTGTCTGATTTACCACTTTTGCCACACCTCAATGTTCCCTTGAAAACATTGTTTGCTGAAGATTATGCAGAAATGGAAGAAAAAATTATGAAAAGGTTTTTGCGTAAAAACCAAGATGAAATGGAAGCCACCAGGCCAAGAGATACAGATTCGACATCATCTGTTCACTGATATATAACATGCATACTTGAGAACGTATGTGTGTGTGTGTGTACTTATATATACACAGTGGTATTTTATTAAAACATTTTAAAGTAAATAATCATATATTTATTGTTAATTACTTAATGTTTTGACTTCATTGTTTTCACTGTGTGTGAGCTTTACCTGGAATTTAAACATGTTCAGAGAGAGTTAGGGAAGGAGTGGGAGGGTAGAAAGAAAGGAGCAACATGCATATATATACACAGCTCACTCTCAGGTTTCAAGCTCAGACATGAACGTGGATGTCTGCAGTTGTTGGTGATTTGAGTCTTAGGTTGAGCAGACCTGAAAGCTGCTACAGCCATGACCTATGTTTTAAGTTTTCTTTTTTAACATAATAAATCTTTGATGGTGATTTAACTTCTATTTCATGCAGGTAGAACCACCATATAGAGTATCCTTCATCATCATCATCATCATCATTTAACAGCTGCTTTCCATGCTGATATAGGTAGGATGGTTTGGCAGGGAACTAGTAAGCTGCAGGACTGCACAAAGCTCCAATGTCATCTTTGGGCATGATTCTATGGCTGGAAGCTTTTCCTGATGCCAACCAAATAACATGGTGTACTGGGTCTTTTTTCATGCCACTGACTCTAGTGAGGTTGCGATGTAACTTGTAAGACAGAAAAGAAGGGATGGTGGGGATCTGTGGCTGTATTCCAAGTGTTGAAAGGCTAAATTATAAGAGAGGGACTTGCTATAGAAGGATTATAGGGCTGAAGGAGATAAGTGGAAGGTAGTGATGGGGTGCTGCAGCAAAAGAAGGTGAGGTTCAGAGAGGACAACGACTCTGGATGATGGGAGGGGATGAGAGTGTGAGGCGGGAATAAACTGGTGGAGGTAAGGTCAGTGTAATGAGTGAAGAACAAGGGTTGGGTCGCTGATGATGGGAAATATCCGGATGCTGGAGATGTAGGAGTGGCTCAAGAAGCTGAACAACATCTTAAGCAAGTCTCTTCTATCATAGACTTGAGTTGACCAAAAATCTTGTGAGTGAAGTTTAAAATGTAATAAATGCTGACTATGGAAGTCCATTGTGTGTCTGTATGTGTGTGTACTATATATATAAACTGTGGTTCAATCCTACAGCTTGGCACCTTGGGCAAGTGTCTTCAATAGTTCCAGGCCAATCAAGCTTTGTGAGTGGATTTGGAAATTGAAAGAAACCTGAGTATAAATGTATCTCCCCTGCTAGTAATTTGCTGGTGTTGTGCCTTCAAAGATGAGTGGAATAAGATATCCCCTACATAAACAATACTTAAGGGTTGCCAACAGACAAGGCATCCACCTGTAAAACGATGTTTTAATAATATATTTGTTGAACCAATGCTTGCATGGAAAAAGAACATTTAAAAACAACGAATGAATATTTATTGTCGTTTTACATTCACTGTCCATGCTGGCATAAGTTGAATGGATCTTTTCCCCTAGACAGGTCAGCAAGGTCATCTTGTGTAGAGAAACAAAATCATTTTCTATCTTTCATATTGTAAATCATCAAGTACTATCTATAGACACAGAAAATTTCTTCAACATTATGTACACACACCTTGAAACATAGGTAAGATATAAACAATTAAACAAAGGTAAGGAAATACATATTTATTTGTATGGTCATTCTTGTCCACAGATGCAGCCACTTATTATCAATTATATAATAATGACCCTTACAAAATTAATAAAATTATTTACCTTTGATTTTTCTCGAATGATTCAAAGTAGTTGTTGCAAGGCTAATATGAAATCAGGAAGAAGTCTGTCGAGTACAAGTATTCCCTTTTTTGTGGCTTTTAACCGATTTCCTTTTATGGAAAAGAACTTTTGTAGCATGTACTCTTGAATTGTTTCAGAGCTAAAAAGAATTTTAAGTAGATCCACACCAGTCCTTTGGTGCCATTCTGAACAGTCAATACCTTCGTCTGTACGAAGAGTCATCACCAGACCTTCTTCCAAAATATCTTTCAATGATAGTGGAACTGATATTTTTGTACCATGTCCGAATCTTTCAACTGCAGCCATCCACTGCCCAGGCTCCAGTATCTGAATACGGGCCTGTCGGAAATTATGTCCTCCTTCCAGATTCTCACCTTTCGTAACAAACCTGCCATGAGCACCTGGGCCTACTCCAATATACTGTTTACCTTGCCAATAAGATTTATTGTGGATGCTCTCAGCACCATTTCGAGCAAAGTTGGAAACTTCATAACGTGAAAATTTCTCTTCCTCTAATATTTTTACTGTTTCTTCATACATATCTGCTAAAATATCATCGTTAGGAAACTTCATAATTCCTTTGGATCTTTTATGATAAAGTGGAGTTCCTCTCTTAACAATCAACTGATATAAGGACAAATGATCATCACAAAAACACAAAGTCCTCTTCAGTTCTTCCGACCAATCCTTTAGAGTCTGACCAGGGATTCCAAAAATTAGATCAATCGAAACCTTTCCTTTGTAAAGATTTATAGCTTCTTCAACACATCTAATCGACTCTGCTGCAGTGTGATTTCTTCCAAGAATTCGAAGCTGCGCATCGTTTAATGATTGGACTCCGACAGAGAGTCTATTGATACCGGCTGCTTTAAAGTCGCGTAATTTTTGAAATTCTAATGCTGTCGGGTTGGCTTCAAGTGTAATTTCTGCTCGGTTGGAGAGATTTGCCACTTGCTTTACACATTCAATGATACGTTGTATAGTGCTTGGAGGTGCGAGAGAAGGTGTTCCACCGCCAAAAAAGATGGATGTGATTTGCTTTACTCCACTAAGTTTTAGTAAAGCTTTAGTTTCGGTTACTAATGAATCGGTCATTCGTATGTTATCAACATTGGAGTTGATATATTTATTAAAATTGCAGTAGGTGCATCTTTTGGCACAGTAAGGCCAGTGGACATAAATAGAAGCATTGTCTGTAAAAACTTCATAATTTGAAGTAGAATATTTTATTTGTAAACTTAAAAGCTGACATATGCCAGGAAATTTTAATCTAAATTTACATTTCGAAAAACCAACAAAATTATTCATCGTAAATTGGACGAAATTTTGAAAAACCTACAATTATAGGTTAATATAAAGATCTTCATTGTAAAGTGGACAAAATCACAATAAGTTCGACGATTCCGTTATAAAGTATAAAGAAATATAAAATATCAAAGTGAATAAGGGCTGTTTGTTTTTCTAATCAAGGTCGTTTGCGAAGTTTTATTGTTTCAGTGAAATCTTTAGGTGAAATAACTGGTTAGATTCGTGGCAGGATGTGAATGGGGAGAATAAGAACCATCAAAATATTGGAAATTGCAAGAACCACAGAATCCTGAAAGACAGAGGCATTGTAATAGGATAAAAACAAAGAATCGGAGTAAACTTATGGAGGTGTTCAGTGTCGGTAGGAATCGATTTATAATATGTGCAGATTAAAAAAATTTATATATAATTGAAGAAAAGAACGTGAATTTATAACATACAGGACGGTCGTTTTCATAGGGGGGGGGGAGTAATGCATTGAGAGTTATTTCCCCGTCTTTTAAACACCTGATCGATCTACTAAAAATAACAGGTAAATACCTTTCAAATCGCAACTCACCGGATTAAAAAAAAAGGTAAAAGAAAAAGAAATTCAAAATGCCAGGGATTGATGTTGGCCATTCAAGGACACTGGACTTGTTCAACAGAGACTATTTTCTCTCTCTTCTTTACTTCAAAGCAAAAGATAATTGCCCAAAACCTCAGTGTTTCCTCTTCACACGAGTTGATTACCTAAAGATCGGCCTTTTCCGTAACACCCGCACGATCGTATGAAAGGTAAAAGCGCTTTAAATAATGTAGTTTATGGAAATCAGTAAAAGGTGGTGCCTTGGTCCCAGCTGAAACCTTCCCATCATGATTTCCTCTCGAATAAAAAACGTCTTCCTGTTCAAGGGGGGGAGGTAACTCTCACATTGTGTATATGTAACAGAGGGCGCTGAACGTCGTCGTCTCAGAAGACTTTTCATGAAGAGAAGAAGAAATCCTGGAAAATGAAACTTGTAAGTTAAGACATTTGTTTACTTGGGGGGGTATTTATTGGTTATGATCGTACATACCTGTAAAGGCAAAACTTCAAAACTTTTTAGCGTTTACTAACAATTTCCGAATGAAATATTTATTTACCGGTTTAAAAGCCTGAATGTTTACTGCTTCTTCGTTATTGTCCATGGTTCGTCCCCTTCAATCTTCGTCTTTTATAGACAATAAAGAAATTGTTACCGCTTCTTCCGTGCTGGCCATCTTCGTCCCCTTCTATGTTCGCCTTCGTTTCTTCGTTATTGTCCCTCACCACAAATAAATGAAAACCAAAAACATTCGCATGAATTCCTATACAGAATCTCAACTGTTTCTTTCAATTTCAATTTTCGGTCCTCAGAAAAATAAAGATAAACAAACAATTTAACGTTTTTGATGATCATTTATTGGAGATAATCAATTGCGATTGGCATCTCTATCGCAAAGGCAGACCCATGATTTTCCATTGATTCACTATTTTCCTGGCTGCATATTTGCTTTATGTTTGACAAGAAGCAACATTCCGATTTTCATTAAAAAGAAATCTCTTGTGCGGTCGTTGTCTTCAGTTACCAAATGAATTATCCATAATTTATAATTTGAAAAGTCAGACGGGTTAATGAAAAGAATATAATAATAATAACATGTCGTGCAGATTAATAACCAAGAAGTGCCATGCAAGAACTATTTTTAAAGTACTGGTGCAAGGCTAATATGAAAATCAAGAAGGCCATCAAGTCCATGTACTCTCTCCAGTTCTTTGGTACCATTCTGAACAACCAGTCCCTTTATCTGTACGAAGAGTCATCATCAGACTTTCTAAAAAGAAAAAGGAATGAATGCGGAATGTCTATTTTTAGTTTGAATGTAAGTGTATGCGTATTGGTAAAAGATGCGACCATCAACAGGGAAAGCTTTTTAGGAAAAATCCCCCATGTATTTGTTTTGCTAAGTTAGGTCTTTGTTGACCCCCACTGTTAGAAATCTGGTGACCCATTAGAAACTTGTAAACTGTAAGACATAGAGACTATTTGTCGACCAGACATACTCGAGTTATTTGCTTCTACTGTGCTGGGCCACACTGACTGACTATTGATTTCCAATATATGTACAAGGCTTTGAATCTATGTAATGAATAGAATCAGTTCGATTGATTCTAATAGTGAATTAGTGTTATATTTTATTGACCCAAGAAGAATAAAAGCAAAGTCATTCTCAATAGTTTTTTTTTTGTAAACTCAGAACATAAAGAACACATGGCATTTTGTTTACTTACACTAATTTTTTATTGATATAACTAAATATTCACAGCCATAAGAATTTAGTTTCCCCATAAAATTAGGTCCATGAGAGTTGGGCTCATTTCTAGCAGCTTGGGAGGAGGAGGAGGATTCAACTGACCACTTTTATTGCTAGTTAACAATTTATTAATGTTCATTATTAATACTATTTTGTTTTCATTTTTGAAAAAACACATCTTTTCATCCATTATTATCTTAAATTTTCTTTTCCGTTACTTGTGATGTTTGTTAACCATTTCAGATGTGTTTGTCCAGTAACCACAGTAAGCCCTGCTTTGTGCTACAGTTCAAAGGAGTGAACATCATGATGGACTGTGGGCTAGATATTGCTCAAGTGCAGAACTTCATTCCTTTACCAGTTATATCTAGGTAGGCAATATATTCAGAGTTCAATTAATTCTTAACATGTCTTAGAACTTCATTCACAATTTACTAATTTTTTTCATTCTTAGAGAGAGAGAAAGATATAAAGATAGATTCCACAGTTTTAAATGAATGTATTAGATTAATGCATATGGTGTTGATGAAGGTGGATTGTTAATGAATTGATTGAAAGCAGAAAAATTATAAAATTGTAAACAATTGCAGCATGGAAGGTGTTTATAAGCCATTTAAGAAACACACAAAAACCATTAGATTTACTTCAACACTTAATTTTAATTGGTATTAGGAAGGGCATCCAACCATAGAAACCAGGTCAAAGCTGACACTGAAACATAATGCAATCTTTGGACCTCTTGGACCCTATCAAAGCATCCAACCCATGTCCACATGGAACATTAACATTAAATGATTGTGGTTTATTTATTACAGGTCTTATGTATGCGTACAGCATCATTATCTGAGGAAAACCTGGGCATAAAGGGAATCAGATGTATTGTACAAGAGAGAGGTCCGATGGGATGGCCATGGGATGTGTAGAGATGAGGACAGCTGCATAAATAATTGCTGAATGTGGATGGAAGCTGTGAAAGAGGAAAGCCCAGAAAGATGTAGGGACAAAGAAGTGAAAACTAACCTCAGCTTGTTGAGCCTTGTGAAGGAAATGACAAAACGTTGATATGGTTGCTTTTCTATTATGCTTGGGAGGCCTCCTCCATCACAGGGAAAGTGAGGTTCTAAAAACTTTATATTCATATGAACACTGGGCCTTGCCTCTGTATCCAGTCATTCTCATGCCTCCTTCACCTTCCATCCCTCCATCACTTTCCTTATTTAGCTGTACATCTATTTACTTCACATTAACTTCAAATAGATTTTCTGTGACATTATATCTGTAACATATGTTGATATATATATATATATATGGAAGTTATCAGTTGAATTGGCCATAATGTTCTGAAACACACATTCAAAATGGATTTCTGAGACGAAGGAAAAAATAATCCTCCAACCAGAAATCTTGCTCAAATGTTTGCAAAAGTGAATTCAGTTAAAGACTCTCCAGGTGGTAGTATTAAACTGGGCATTGGATGAAACCATTTATATCTTATATCATCATCATTTAACGTCCGCTTTCCATGCCGGCTTGGGTTGGACAGTTTGACTGAGGACTGGTGAACCAGGCTAATCTGGTCTGGCAAAGTTTCTACAGCTGGATGCCCTTCCTAATGCCAACCACTCCAAGAGTGTAGTGAGTGCTTTTTATGTGCCACCGGCACGAGGGCCAGTCAGGTGGTTCTGGCAACAACCACGCTCATGCTCAAATGGTGTTTTTATGTGCTACCTGCATGGGAGCCAGTCCAGCGGCACTGGCAACAACCATGCTCGAATGTTGTTTTTCTTGTGCCACCGGCACGGGAGCCAATCCATGGCCCTGACTACGGTCACGCTCAGATGTGCTTTTAATGTTCCACTGGCACGAGTGCCAGTCAGGTGGTACTGTCATCGGCCATGTCAGCGATTTTGGTTTGTTTACACTTGCCTCAATAGGTCTTCGCAAGCAAAGTTCATTGTCCAATGAATGAGGGGTACTCATAAGTGGCCTGCTTACATCCCACGTTCGGATGTGCTTATTTTTTATAATGTGATTACTGTATGTCACTTTTGTATTCTACACTATAACAGTGTGATATATAGTACCATGTAATGGGGTAGACACCAACTGTCACTTGTTGATGTATTCCCAAATACCCTGCGAACAACTGAAACCAATCCAAAACAACTTCTCAACAATATCCTCTGACTCCACGAACTCACAAACGACACTTTTTAACTTCCTGCAATTTCTCATGCTCAGTCAAACATGCTGCTACTTATACGAGTTCAGCTAGTCCATTCTCACGTGCGGGGGGGGGGGGGTGTCTCATGATTCTTGCCATACCAATATCATAATGTCTTTCAATCTACTATGGAAATCAGTTATTTTTCAAATTTCTTTTCAGCTCTAAGTTTGATAACTTACCAAATTGGACTCCACCAAACAACCAACCAACACAGTTGCAAAAGGATGTGGTAAGTCAGAGAATGAACAAATAGGTTTCCAACTATTTATTGTCTTTTATTGTCTTTTCAAGTATAACTGATCTTCCTCTTGTTCCTCCATGAAGTGCTAATGAGGTGACCACCTGAATTGTGCTTATTAGTGTTTACTGAGAACTCAATGAGCCATAGATGAAACAGAATATGTATTTCATTAGACCAATGATTATGGATGAAATATTTTATATGTCTATTTAGTTTTTTATTCATATGCACCCATATGTGTATATCTAACTCAATGCACTTTGAAATTATTTTCAGTATTACTGCTGATATTATCGCTGTAGTTAGGTATAAAATTCTATTGCAGAAAATTGTAATGGTGTAATAGATATTTTAAAAATATTGTTAATGTTTTATATTACTAATTTATTGGTGTCTTTATCATTATATATATATATATATATATATATATATATATATATATATATATATATTGTTAATTATGTAAATGAAAGTAAATATTAGCAAAAAATGAGTATTGGATTTGGAAGATGTGCAAAAAATGAGGTGAACTTGTATTGCTGGATGTGTTATGTTGGCATGCATGAGCAGTAAAAATGATCTGAAAGAAAAACTGGTAACGAAAGAAATCAGAGATTGTGATCAAGAGAGAAGCCTGCACTAAGTTGGATGGCAGTTGGGTGGTGAAAGGATTGCTGAAGTGATCAGAGGAAAAAGGAAGCCATGGGGAAAACTGGCAAAAGCTGTTTTCAGGATGCTGGACTACAGGAGATTAGTCAGAAGAAGTGGCAGAATGTCAACCAAGGAACAAATGTGGTGTCGACAACAGCAAAGGCACTCAAGTATAAAGAATGTTTTAAAAGTGATGAATTCTCAAATTTTATTCAAGTTTTCCTTTATTAGCTTTGAATTCTAATCTTATGTAAATGATCTTTCCTCTAATTTTTTTTTTTCCTTCCTCCAGACTAAAGAACTAAAGGAATGTGGTGGTCGTGTATTTGTTGATGGCACTTTGGAATTTCTGCCTCCAGAGGTAATTAATATGCTTGTGTAGAAATAATCTTGTTTTTTTAATTTATTAAACTCAGTAACATTTCACTTTAAAAAGGATGTGTTATATACTTTAGTTGAGATATCTTATGTGACACAAATCAACAGAAGAAGCTAAGTTCAAATGCTCCTAAGTGGGATGGTCTCTCTCAAATTGGTTGCCTGAGATTAATATTCTCAACCAGTAGGTTGTAACCAAAATTGGTTTGTTCTTAAGTTCTGAAAGGGTTGCAAAGACCAGTTTTTTTTAGCTTTGAAATATTTGATTGAATGAAAAATATTCATGAATATGTTACACAACTGACAATAAACATAATAAATGCCACAATACATTTACTTCAAACAACAACTGAGGGATATTTTCTCCAGATAACTTCCAAAATTATATGAAACCTATTTAGTATTGCCTTGAATATATTTATTTTTATTGTCTAAATATTAAAGAAAAAAAACTGGATGTAGATCGATTAAAAAAATGGGGTATGATGGTAACATAGCTGGGAACTTCTGCTCTAAATGCATTACATGAAAAGTACCCCTTTATGTATTGCCTCTTACTCATTTTTGAACTGATAAATGGTTGCAATTTAAATGAAATGAGACAATAAGTTCAACTAAATGGTGAGATATTGTGTAGGAGACTCATCTAATCAATTTAACATGAAACCCTCCCCTTTAATGGTGTTGATAGATGATGATTGTAATTTTGATATTTGATTTCTCTAATTTTCAGACCCGTATGGTTAATTTGTCACAGGTTGATGTTATCCTCATCTCTAACTACACTTGCATGTTGGCTCTTCCTTACATCACAGAATATTCTGGTTTCAAGGGTGTTGTTTACGCTACCGACCCAACTGTACAGATAGGAAGGTACCAACTTCACTTCTTTTTTTTTCCTTCTTCTTGTACATTGCACACATATTTCATTTCTGAATGTTTTTACCTTTATTTCCTACTTGATTACAAATTGGATAACTTTTACAAATATTGAATCATAAAAATCAAGTTACACAACCTTATTAGATTGGAGGATTTTTGAGAGACATGCACATTTCACAGGGTTCCAGCTCTATGATTTAATAGAGCTGGAACCCTAGTCAGATTTAATGAGGCTGCTGGCCTTAGCCTACATAGTCACCAGTAGGCAAAGTGGATGGGCCTGTGTTGAGGGAACATCTCATATATCATTATGTAGACAGTCCTCTTATGGAAACAGAGAATATAGAAGATTATTATCATTATTGTTTTTTGTTGTTGTTGGCACAAGTCTACCCCTTTTTTACTCAGCCAATGACATAGATTGTCTATGAGGCTACTTGATCTGTTAGAAATAGTTGCCAAGTGTGTAAATTGTAGAATTGGATGCTCTGTATTGTTTTAATTTTGCTTGTTTTCAAATATAATTAATATAGTAACACTTTCAGCCATTATGTCAAATCGAAAGCCTCTCATTGTTTATTTGGAATCCTGTTGAAGTGAACTTTGCCTTTCATCCTTTTAGGGTCAGTAAGAAAAGTACCGATCCTCGGCCGTAGAATGGCAGACCAGAGGCTTTATGGCATTTGTTCTGGTTCTTTGCATTCCGAGTTCTAATCCTGCTGTGGTTTACTCGGTAATGCTGCGTTAGTGGTCTTGTTTAACACTACCATGTGGCACCTTGCCTACTTTTAATGGAGTCCCCTCTGTTGCAAACATTATGGTCAAGCTTTTAGTTTGCATTTCATTTCTTCCTTCCACCCCACAAGTCTCAGAAACCCTGCCAGGGTAATTGCTCCTAACTTCCCTTCTGACAAAAAAGACATAACATTTTCTCCTTCCAGTTACTATGATATTTATTAACTGACTATATTTGACATCAAGGCCGTTGTCTCTACTATTATTCTGTGTTGAGAGCATAGACAACACCCTTGAAACCTTAATATTCAATGATGTAAAAAAAGGTCAACTTCCAGTTGTATTTAGAAATGAAAATAACCTGAAGACTAACTTTTGCAAATGAGCAGTTGTTGGGTTAAGTATTAGGGACGAATTTTGTAAGTCACAAATGCTGGTGGTGGTGGGGTTATGGCTTTGTCAGGTGTCACCTGTGATTGTTACAAAACCTTTGAGACTGGTGTGAAGGGAAAGGGTGAAACACAAATATATTCATAGTTTATCTTATTAACTGAAACAAACAGACACACTACTTCAATAGAAATAAGACCACAAAATGGACAAATGTATTTTTTTCCCTATTAATAGATGAGAAAAATGTTGGGTTTTCTAATGTTTTGTTTACAACATGATGGTAGGATTTTTATGATTATTATTTTTTGCTTTCTTCAAAATTACATTTCAGTAATATAATATTTATTTCTGATATTTTTTTTTTCTTTTTTCCCCATAGACAATATATGGAAGAGTTGGTGACGTATGTTGAACGTTTTTCTAAATCAAGAGTTTCTGCCAAATGGAAATCGGAAGACCTTATTAAGTAAATCTTATTCATCATTCGATAATAACTCTGTTGGAATAATAGAATTAATGATTAGAAACAGTATAATAGAACTGTAAACAGATAAGAAATAGGGAGATGTGAAGTGTGCTTTTGAAAAGGAAAATTATATTGAATATTAAAATCATCAGTTTGAAATAGGAAATAGACTCTTCATGGGATGGTCATGGAAACACTTGATTTTATGCCTGCTTGATCAGTTCCTACTGAAGGCAAAATAAAAACAAGCATAACTGATAATTTTTCTCTTTTTTGGCTTTTCTAGAACACTACCACCTCCAGTATGTGATGCTGTACATCCGTCTACCTGGAAGAAATGTTATACATTTGATGATATCAACTCCTGCCTTGCACATGTACAAGTTATTGGTTTTAATGAAAAACTGGTGAGGAAAAAACATTGCGAGAAACCTCATATATATATATATATATATATATATATATATATATATATATATCTGTATGTGTGTGTGTGTGTGTATATATATATATATATATCATCATCATCATATAACGTCCATTGTCCATGCTGGTATGGGGTGGACGGTTTGACCAGGGCTGATAAGCTGTGGAGCTGCGCTAGACTCCAGTCTGACTTGGTAGGGTTTCTAAAGCTGGATGCTCTTCCTAATGCCAACCACTCTGAGAGTGTAATGGGTACTTTTATGTGTTACCAGCACATTGCCTCCATGAGGCCCAATGCTTGAATGGTGCTTTTTACGTGCCACCGGCATGGTTGCAAGCTACTTGATGTCAGTATCGGCCACGACTACAATTTCACTTGGCTTGATGGGTCTTTGTGTGTGTGTGTGTGTAGAGAGAGAGAGAGAGAGAAATAATTACATAGGTATCAAGTTGTTGGATCAGGTGGTGAAAGTTACAAAGAGCGTCATGGCCTAACTAATTAAGGAGAGAATTAGTCTAGATGAGATGCAGTTTGGGTTTGTGCCAGGTAGAAGCACCACTGATGCTATATTTCTGGTAAGGCAGCTGCAAGAGAAATACAAAGCCAATGATAAACCTCTGTACCTGGGTTTTGTTGACTTGGAAAAAGCTTTTGACAAAGTCCCCTGATCCCTTGTCTAGTGGTCAATGCGGAAACTAGGGATAGACGAGAGCTGTGCAAGCCTTGTACAAGGATGCTACTGGTAAGGTGAGGGTGGACAACAAGTACAACAAAGAATTCAGGGTACAAGTAGGGGTTTACCAAGGATTGGTGCTCAACCCCTTCCTGTTCATCATAGTCCTCTAAGCAGTAACAGAGGAATTTAAGACAGGCTGCTCCTCTATGCTGATGACCTTGTTCTTATAGCTGAATCATTACCTGAACTAAAGAAGAAGTTCCAGGTATGGAAGCAAGGTCTAGAATTGAAGGGCCTTAGAGTTAACCTAGCAAAAACCAAAGTCATAGTTAGTAGGAAGGTAGACAAATCACAAATCCCTTCAGGTAGGATGGCCCTGCTCAATCTGTAGAAAAGACATAGGTAGAAACTCCATAAGATGCACCCAGTGTAAGCTCTGGATACACAAAAGGTGCAGCAACATGGAGTACCTGTTAGTTATTGGGATTAGTGGTATCAACCAACTCCCTTCTCTTAAAATCAAGGTCTTTTGCCTAAGTCTTTATAAATTAGAGCATAGAGGATGCAATATCTGAAAACCTCTGAGATTTGGATCTGAAAGAGATATATAATTATTTTTGGAGCTATGGATTGACAAAATAATTAGAACATTTGATAAAATATCTTGCTTGTGGCAATTTACCTTTCATAATGTGACCCATTGGCTTTGTCTTTCATCTTTCTTGGTTTAATAAAATAAACTATCAGTCAAATACTGGAATCAGCTTCTCAAATTTCCAGTCTTCTGCTTTTGTTGGAAGCAATTATTTATTAATGTTTCTTAATGTGTCTTTAAATTAGGAATTTTTTGGTGCCTTAGATGCCATGGCCACAAGCTCGGGTGTATGTCTTGGCAGTAGCAACTGGGTAATTTCTTCACAGTATGAGAAAGTAAGTTCATTCATTATAATCCTTATTTTACTTATTTAATTTTTTTATAGCATTTTGTGAACAAAACTGCAATGGGGTCATCACTAGTTCACTGGATTTACAATGGTGAAACTAATAAGATCTCATATAGAACAATATCACAAGACATTGTTGTTTTCAAGCACCAATTTCTTGATTTTCTTGTCAATTTCTTGTCAAAAGATATGTGTGTGTGTGTACGTATTTGCATATGTGTGTGTGTGTGTACGTATTTGCATATGTGTGTGTGTGTGTGTACGTATTTGTATATATGTGTGTGTGTGTACGTATTTGTATATGTGTGTGTGTGTGTGTACCAGGTTCAGTCAGAAGTTTTTTTGTATTTCAAATTTTAATTAATAGTTCAATCCAATTATATCAGAAAAGCATTTATTCATCAAAATATATCATATGCTATTGTCTGTTGCCATAGAAGCCATGTATAGAGACCAGGATTATATGTAGCTCAATATCTGCTTTTTTTTTCTATTTATACTTTGCATGTTTTGATTTAGTTCAGTGTCTCCATTTTTGACTACAACTAATTCAGTAGGAAACTTAATCTTTTTTGACTCATCTAATTCACAACAGACATTAAACCCTAAAATTTTGATGTTCCTTTTTAAATTGTTCTCTTTGTGTTTGACTTACAGATTGTATACATTGCTGGTACGTCTACCCTAACAACTCACCCTAAAGTAAGTTGAACAGCTTTTAATATTACCATGAAAACAATCAATGGTTTTTATTCTAATAATTCCAACTGGAGTTAAAAAAGAAAATGAAATAGGATCTTTTCTGTCTGGCTGCCAATTTTCAATCTGTTCAATTCCTGCTCGAATTGATTTCGTATTTGGTGTAATGATATGCTAATCACTGCTTTGAAATTCATTTTTGCAATAAATCAATAAATAAAGAGTTATTAGCTTTTAAAGTTTGAAAAATTTGGGTAATTTTAGCCAAGTCACAGACACATTCATGCCTGTTTCCATAGTAACAAGCAAACATGAGAACTCTTTTGTCTGTGACTGTGAGAAATGTATTCTATGCACATGTGTTGACAAGTATATTCCAATAAACTTTGAAAAGATCCAATATTACAGTTAAATGTTCGTGAGTTTGTTTCAGTCAATGAATTTTATATATATATATATATATATATATATATATATATATATATATGCATGCATGCATGCACACACACACACAATTCTGTAGATGCTAGTAGTCATGGTCAATTAAAACTATCTGGTTTTACATGTAAATTGAAATCCACACTCACACTAGTGCACCACCACTCCATGCACACACACACACACACACACACACACACACACACATACATGTAAACACAAATATACACATGCATGAAGAGAAAAAAACTCGATAATGATTATGATTGATCTCGTTTTCATTTTTTCCTATTTTTCAGCCGATGGAAACTGGGCCTCTGAAGAATGCTGATGTTCTCATTCTTAGCTGTTTATCTCAAAGACCCCTTGCCAACCCTGATGCTATGATCGGAGAGTTTTGTTTAAAAGCAGGTCTGTTTTATTATTGTCATGTTGTGAGTTACTCTTGTGTATGTGTATACGTGTGTGTGTGTGTGTGTGTGTGCATATATCATCAGCACTGTTAACATCCACATTTCCATGCTTGCATGGGGCAGACGGAACTCATTCAGACAGATTTTTCCTTCTTTCTCGCTTTGTATACAGCACTGACAGTGAAGAATGGTGGAAATGTCTTGGTTCCCTGTTATCCTTCTGGAATTACATATGATCTCTTTGAGTGTCTATCTGGGCACTTGGACAGTTGTGCAATGGGACAAGTCCCCATGTATTTCCTCTCACCAGTATCTGATAGTACTCTAGCATATGCCAATATTTTCTCTGAATGGTAAGTAGTTCTTTCTGGTTTCATTCATTATTCTTTGTTAATTTTCAAATCAAGAGCTGTGAGAATTAACTGTGGCAGTTTGCATATTGAACTAAATCACTTGTAGTATGGTCCCTCTCAGTCTTTAAGTTTGGGTCCTGCCATATTTTCTTTCAAGGACTTGTAGGTAGACATTGGGTAAAATAAACAGCAGGAACTGCATTACCTCCCTTTCATTGTTTTTAACATCTATTTTTCCATGCTTGCCTGTGACAGATGGAATTTGTTGAGGTGGAGCTTCTGTGGCTGGATGCCTTTCTGTTGCCTGCCTTCACTTGTTTCCAAACTTGTCCATGGCTAGGTGTGTTTTTCACAGAAGACAGGAAATGAATGACATTTAGAAAAATCATGTGATATTAAGACAAGAGACATCCACACACATGTATATAGGCTGCCGAATTGTCAATAAGGTTATCATTTTTTGAACTCTACGTGGTCATTATAAATTCTGTGTTTAAAAATTTATAATAAATTTATAAAAATTCAGATAGAATGAAAAGTTGTGCAAAGTTTTAGTGAAAGAATGATTCACAGGTGTAAATACACACCTACATATACATAAGCTAACAAAGGAGTGCCTGCATGGTGGTTTGAGCTCTACATGTTGCACCCCGAGATGATACATTTTTTTTAATATTTAGACCCATGCTATGTTTTAACTGGTTTGATAACCCAATCAATAAGCCCAGCATGGACTTCAGTTATGTATGACTGTCTTTATTGTAAAATAAATTTAAATAAGCTAAAAAAAAAAGTAACATTAATTGTATTAATTGTGGAAAAGAGCATTACTACCTATACTGTAGAAATAAAGGTTCTTTGTTGAAATTCTGTCTGAAGTATGTAGACGTTCATTAACAAAACTTGATGACAATGAGAGACCAAACTGAAAGATAGAAGTAAATCTCAAATAAATATTTTATCTCTAGAAAAGTTAATAGTGGCTTATATACTAACATAATGAACAATTTTATAACCTCAAAGGAAGTGACTTTAATCTTTACTTGATCTGTTTTAAATTTCTCAAATTGGCAAAATGAAGTTAGTTTTAATTTGCAATTGAGAATATTTTCATCTTTGAGCAGAAAATGACTTTTTTACTCAGATAAGCAACACTGTCAAATATTTTGCTGTTGCTTGTTGGCTCTATATTTGTTTTTTTTTTTACAAAATTAATTCTAACTGTATTGTCTTTTAATTTCCACCATAATTCTCTATAAAATATTTCTCATTTATTTATCATTATTTTTAAGGTTATCTACTGCCAAACAAAATAAGGTTTACCTTCCTGAGCCCCCTTTTCCTCATGCAGAGGTAATTACACATTTTTGTTTCATAATTCTGGTTGGGTTCAGTCCACATGCCATTGTATTTTCCATTTTTCACTGTTATTCTGTTATTTGATGTGAATTTCTGTGTCATTTTACAGTTTGGAGGAAACTTCTAACTGTTTGCCCTTCAAGAGGAGTTAGTTAGTTTTAGTATTATAGCATCAGTAGATATAAAGTATTTATGTGGTTGCTCAACTTGCTACAAATAATAGACAAATCTCCCTCAAATCAAATTCTATCATCTTAAAATAAATAGGACACGTTGGATGCTGTACTTAGAGATCCACTCTGTCTGGCAAAATGATAGAATAGTTACGGCTTGAATGTCTTCAATGGTAGGCATGCTTGATTAGGATTGATCAGGAATTTTGAGATAACAACAACATTGTAAAACTGAAGTCAACAAGGTCGCCTCTATATGGTCACTTGACCTACTACATACAGCAGCCAACTGAGTGTCCTTCAAATTACACCCTGCTATTTAGAAAAGAGAAAAGACACATTACACAATGCAGTCCTGCATACCCTTAAAAAGGTGGGATATTCATTATTGGAGTGTCTCCGATCATCAGAGGTCTGCTCAATCAGGAATGAGTTGTTGCCAAAAGTCAATGCAGGAACACAAAGTTGATGAAGCGACTAGAAATGACAGCATAAACTCACTCCATTCGCCCGAGACAGCTGGTGAATAATGGTAGGACTGGGAAAGTCTCTTCAGCTCAGATCCTCTCCACTTAGCCTTCGTCCTTCGTAGGATGATAAGTAAATGCCATTCGTTAGAAATAAGTATTGGAGGGTGGGTTTGATAGAATTGACTTAACCCTAGAAAGTGATGCTTCGGCATAACCAGGGTTGTTCATTGATTAAAATCAGGGAAAGAATGAAAGAATATCGGTTTAAAATAAGAATACATTTAGGTGATGTATTGCTGTGTATGAAGAAAGCCAAAAACCTGATGGGTAGGAGACAAATGATTTTAACTTTAGGATTACTTAATCACAGCTCTACCTGGGATTATCTAAACACTGATTATTTAATCATTCATTTTTATGAATAATTAGCAGAGTCTGTAATTTAGTACAGCAGAAATATTGAAAAGGGCTTCCTTTGAAGAGCACCAGTTTCTCAACTTCCTTGCCTATGTTTATAGTTTCTTTCTTGAAGGATATATACTTACATATATGTGTAAAATTTGTGTGTGTGTGTGTGTGATCATCATCATCGTTTAACGTCCACCTTCCATGCTTGTATGGGTTGGACAGTTTGACTTGAGGACTGGCAAACCAGATGGCTACACCAGGCTCCAATCTGATTTGGCAGAGTTTCTACAGCTGCATGCCCTTCCTAACGCCAACCATTTCGAGACTGTAGTGGGTGCTTTTACGTGCCACTGGCACAAGGGCCAGTCAGGTGGTACTGGCAATGGCCACTCTCAAAATGGTGTATTTTACGTGTATATATATATATATATATATATATATATATATATATATATATATAGCAAAGAAACACTGTGATGAAGTTAAATTAAGGTGTTCATTCATATCGTGTGTGTGTGCAAACACATGTTTTACATGTGGCAATAATGCTGTTTTTTGGCTGTTATTTCTAGCAATAATGCCGTTTGTCTTCAAAAAATCTATTATTATTTCCTCTGGAGCAAGCTACTTTAATTTTCCTTAAATGAACACTTTAATTTCACTTTGTCATATTACGGCGGGAAATTACTCTGAAAGAAATCTTTGCAAAAAGGTGAGTAGATTGATTACATATTTTCTTTTGTTTCTTTCATTATGCCATCGTAGTTTTGTGGGATTTGGCTGTTATTTCTAGCATGTGAATAGCCTGCTTGAAGGCCAAGGCCGTAGAATCGGGAGAGGGTTGGGTAATTTTTTTCTTTTTTTGAAAAATTGAAATTTTGCAATTTTTTTTTTTTCACAATCATAATCTCCGTAATTTTGTACATATTTCGCAAAAAAGCCCCAAAAATTCTGGTCCCACTGCGTGGCACCTTGGGCAAGTGTCTTCTACTATAGCCTCGGGCCGACCAAAGCCTTGTGGGTGGATTTGGTGGACGGAAATGAAAGAAGCCCATCGTATATATGTATATATATATGTATGTGTGTGTATATGTTTGTTCCCCCAACATCGCTTGACAACCGATGCTGGTGTGTTTACGTCCCCGTAACTTGGTGGTTCGGCAAAAGAGACCGATGGAATAAGTACAAGGCTTACAAAGAATAAGTCCTGGGGTCGAATTTCTCGACTAAAGGTGGTGCTCCAGCATGGCCGCAGTCAAATGACTGAAACAAGTAAAAGAGTAATTGTATTTGTCCCCTCTGTGTACAGCCCTGTGTGGCTAATAAAAGAACGTTATCTATCCATCCACCCATCTATCTGCCTATCTATCTATCTATTTCCCTATCTATCTATCTATCTGTCTGTATGTCTATCTATCTATCTATTTATCTGTCTGTCTATCTATCTATTTATCTGTCTGTCTATCTATCTATCCGTCTGTCTGTCTGTCTATCTATCCATCTGTCTGTCTGTCTATCTATCCATCTATCTATCTATCTATCCATCCATCTATATAACTATCTGTCTGTCTGTCTATCTATCTATCTGTCTGTCTGTCTACTATAGTTTAAACCGTGTCTTTTATTTGTTGGGCAGTGAAAGTTAAGAAACTTTCTTTTCTGTCTTAAATCGCTTCAGCGAAATTTGTGGTGGTGGTGGTGGTGGTGGCGTTTCTCTTTAAGGTCCGAAGCCTTTGCGACGATATCGCTGTTGTTGCTGGTGGCAACGGTGTTAGCGTTCACGTGTACACTTGCACCTGTTCGTGTGACACCTCTCCCCGTCTTCCTTCCTTCGTGAAGCCGTGGTGAAGGGAGGGTAATGAAATCAACGTCGCAAAGAGAGTTGCTATGGAGACCGGTTTTCGTTCTGAGATCGTCTGCAAAATTGGCTTCGAAGACTCCAAGTCTCAAAACCAAAAAAAATGGCTAAGAAAAGCCAAAAACAATTTTAGATAATATCGGTAAATTCGCCCACACAGGGCAGATTTCCCGTGCAAACAAATTGCACAACCCAATGTATCAGTTGTTGCACAATTTCGGCATACAAAAATATAATCCAAAAA